>NW_018219350.1:5225-16730 GCF_001263595.1 Phalaenopsis equestris | reverse complement strand
GGTCTTGTCTCCCTGGTCGGTTCGTCGCCTCAGCCGAATACCCCTATTTGCAAGATCCTAGGCGGATCTTGTCACTTCCTGTGTGAGGTATCTGATGAGACTTGTTGTTATGATGAATTATGTCTTGCCTTGGCGGTTTCTGTCGCAATCGGGCGAGGGACCATCTTCAGAGCTTTAACCTGTCCGACATTTAGAGACAACTTCACCTGCATGGCGGCGACTTGTCGGTTGATTTTTAACCTTTTGGGGAAGGTTTTTATTTTTGGTCGTTCCTTCTCTTTGAGATTTGTGCATGTAGTTCTAGTGAATACATATGAGTTCTTCGAATTTTCCTGCACTTTGGTGGCGATAGTTGCGATAAAAATAGGGTAATTATTATTTTAATCTTGTCATAGAAATCAAGAAAACTTAATGATTAGTTGTTCCTTCATTTTTGTCCCTATGTGTTAGAAATAAGGCCAGAAGTTGGGTTCATCTTTTGCCAACATTTTTCGAGTTGCTGAATAGGCCTCTTGTTAGGTGGCACAAGCAAAAAGACGGTTGACATGAACCTACTGGTCTTGGTGGGTTATCTACCTGCTTCAAAATTTATACCAAAAAAGAAAAAGGTGGTCAGGAAAGAAAAAAAGAGAGAGACGGTCGACCTCTAGTCGGTCGACCAGGTTGCTTCTTCTAAGGGGTTCAAAGAAGGTCGCCAAAGAGGCTTCAGAAACCTGTCTGTTCTGGCCCAAGCGAGGTCAGGACTATGGTTTATCCGTTGGCTTTGTCCAGGGAAAATTTGTATATGATCGCCGTAGCCCGAGACCAGAGATGGTGGTTGTCCCTTTGCCGCTGCCGTCAAGGGAAAAGAAAGGAGGCACCACAACGGGAGAGGAAGGTCATCCCTTGATTGAATCAGAGTTGGAGAGCTCATGATATGCAAGAAATTTCTTTTTTGACTTCTTTAGCATAGTAACTTTAACCTTCCTTTTAAACGCAGTTGTGTCGATCAGAGCGGAGGATGTCGAGCACAACTGGCCGCCAAGTGATGTGTTTGACTTGATTCCTGTCGTTGTCGCTGAGTCCCTTGATTTGGTCATCCCCTCTTTCCTATCTAGCAACGCGTACGGAAGCTCACAGTAAGATTGGCCTATGTACCAGAGACCCCCTGGGTTCGTAGCATGTGGAGTGCAGAAGATGTTATAGGCTCTATACCAGACAACGAAAAGCCCTGTGGACTTTTCTTGCAGGGATGGATGGCTCTTTGTGAAAGTCTAGAGGTCGCCTTTCAACAGCAGTCAGCTACCATCGCTCAGCCGGGGGGAGAGGCTGCATCGCCGCTAGGTTCTTTGAACAACATCCAAGTTAAGATGAGTTTCATCTGCGGTTCAGTAGTTCTAAGTCAATTCCATAATGAGGTCCGACCAGATGGAGCACATTAAGCTTGATGGAGAGTCGGTCTTCCATAGGTTGCTTAAGAAGGTGTATACCTCGTCTGAAGCCACGGAGGACACATTTAGTAAACATTTTGTCTCAAAACCTACAATAATGATATTTGTAATAAGGTAATATTTAGAGGAATTTGAAATGACAATTAGTGCCATGCTTTTCTTTATGCGACTTTTCGGTTTACACAGTCGTCTTATAAATAGGTTTAGGGTTCTCCCTATTCCACTTTTGTACTTTGTCCTTCGAGCCTTCTGATTTCTTTTCCTCCATTTTCATTCGTTCTTTTGGTTCAACTGCAATGGTTCCAAAGTGTTCTCTGCTTCTCTTTGGCATCGTGATGGCGACCAATCCCTCTTCTTTGAAGGACCAGGACATGAAGAGTCTTCATGAGCACTACGTGTTGGGTGACCAGATCACCATCTGCAGCATGTTCGTCACAGAGCACCCGACGAATGATGTGGGCCCTGATCCAATGTTCTAGCAGGATCAATTTAAGTTTGATCTCTGGTTGCCCTTATGGTTCAAGCTCAGGAGTGTCTTCACTCAAGATGGAGTCATTCCGGCCCAAGTTCTTCCACTCCACCACGACCATCACGACTTTCATCATTTTTGACGTCTTTTCAACGTCCTTTGGTTGATCGACACCTTCATTCACTGCTCTCCTTCAAGGTTGACTAGAGAGGGTTTGCCACGTTTTCGCCTGGGTGAAAAATTTGCTTGCTCAACGTTTAGAATAAATTCAAGGATTGTCATAAAAAGTTCTTGGTCAATTCTAAATCTGGCAACTGGGAGATGGCCACTTGCCTGCAAGAGTGGCTCGCAGCAAGCCGAGGGCCTTACCAGGCTATCTACAAGATGTCCAAGAGGTGTTGAAAGGGAGTCTGATGTCGGTCCTAAAAAAAGAAGAAAGAAAAGAAGAAAATGTATATCAAAATGAATTGAAGGAAAATAAAGTAAGAAAAAAGGCGTGAAGAAGAAGCTTGAGGTTAAACATGACCATATAAAACATGGTTTCTTAGCTTCTTCCCTATGTTGAACGGTTATACTTTTATTAAGATTTTAGAAACGTTATAAGTTCGTGTAGAATTAAGGGAAAACCTATTGTTGTAACAAAAATTTAGTGTTTAATTATCCTTGAAGAAGTAAGGGAATTTTAGTCTCACCAATCTAAGTAATAAAGAGTGATTATATTTAGCATGAGGCAAATCATGAAGGGTATAAGGTTATATTATCCAAGAAAATCTTTACTTAGATATGGAAACCTTAATAAATATTTTATTTATCACTATTAAAAGACTAAGATTTTCATAAAATAAAGGCAACCTATTTTTGGAAATATGAGCTAAGTCATAAGGAGTACTTGAAGGCAAGTAATGAGTATGTTTGAGGGGATTGACATGTGTCAATTTTACATGTTTTTTATGCTCTAATTCATGCAAATTATTCTTTTTATATCATGATTTTATGCTTTTGGAAAGTTGGATATGTTTTTTGCAGGTTCTAGGAGGATTAACATGTAAATCAGAGCAAAATGACAAAATTGGGGAATTTTCCAGCCTGGCATTAACACACCCACTTTTAGCGTGGCCATGCCAGTTGTGTAGTTAGGTCACACCATAGAACCAACGTGGCCACACTAGTTCAAAAGTGATACGGATCGCCTTGAGGAGCGGCCTCGCCGCCCTTCAGGCGTAGCCATGTCGATGTATCTTGTTGCTTATGAAAACAAATTTCTTAGTTCATGTTATTCGATTGGGACAAAATTTAAATGAGTCATATAAAAGAACATTAGGGCTCAATTTCGAGGGGAGCTTGGAGAATTTTCAGACAATGGAGGCTAGGGTTAGAGAGAGCTTGAGAGTTTCCTATTGTTCTTCTTCTCGGGAGAACAAACAAGTATATTTATTCATGTCTATTTTTTTTTTTTAAATTTTCATAGCTATCTTGAGATGTTGTATGAGAGAATTTTTTTTTGCTACATTTTGCAAGAGAGAAGTTTCACAAATCATTGAGTCATGTTTTTATTTGATAAAAATGTTGCTTTCAGGTTTGTTTTCCAGAAATTCACATGTGGGTTTTCTTCCAAATATGAGTAACTAAACTTCTTTTTCATGCCTCTGTGATTTGTGGATAAATTTTTTTATTTTAATATTTTTCTTTAACCCTTTGACATTCGTTTACTTGGAACCTGGCCAGTTAAGACGTTAAAACTTATCGTGATTTACGACTTATGCCCGTTGCGTAGTGGAACAATTGAGTTAACCATAAAATACTATTAGAATAGACATTTTAATTTAGGCTTTGCAACAGGGAAAAGGGAGTTGAGAAATACTGGTAAACACCTTAAGTTTAAGAAAATCTTAACGTTGTGGTGTTCAAATCATCTTCTAACCTAGGCTTAGGCTTAAGAAGAAAAATCATCCCTGTTTGACAACAATCACATAGGAGAAACGAATAGAAAAATATAATCAAGTATTGCATTTGAATCATAAAGGCACAATCCTCAACCATCTTGAAGAAACCTAAGAAGTTTAACTCATGCTTTCCTTCACTTCCCTTTTCTACTAGCTTTGCTAAATTTAAAATTTTCCTCTTCAATTTTTTTGATTACACTAAACTTGGTGAGATAGCTAGTAAACTATAGATTTATTGATTCTAAATTGTTCTTAACTCATTTTCCCTTAGGAACGATATGCGGTACTCTTGCTAACCACTTTCTACTTGACATGTACATTTACATGAAGTGGTCGCCAACTTTACGGAGATTTTGCAGCCATCAATTAATTCTTTTCCTAGGTCTTTTCAAGACACATCATCATTACAATGCAAGTCTTAACCTTTTGAATTCCAAAACACTTTATTCAAACCCCAAAACTCTCTCATTTGAAATTCTCTTAAAATTTTAAATCTTTTCATTTGAAAGATTTCAAACTTGAAATCTTGAATGATATAAGCCCATAATTTAATCAAGAGTTTAACTTCTGGAATCTTATTAACTAAGAGGGATTACTCTTGTTGGAATCACAGAACTCATAATAAAATAAACTTTACACCCATAAGGTAGGGGAAAAATCTATGGTCAACAGACTCATTAATCTTAAACATTTTTCTTATCATAATAATAAGATCCATTTCAAGGAAATATTTATACCTCTTTAAGTATTATAATATTCTTCAAATGATGCATCTAATAACTTAGACAGGAATCTTTCAAGATCTATGATGGATACATCAATTTCATAACAAAAAACTACCCACAAAAAATGGTTCTCAATGACATAATGTCCAAATAAAATATGAGATGAATATCTCACCATACACGTGCCTACAAGATTAATATGAATGACATGTCGAGATTGTAGCTGAGATTGGCCCCCACATTGAAGAATGTAAAGAAGCAAGGGCTCAACAACCCAGATTTCAAGATTTTGTTGAACATCCATAGACGATATCAAACTAATGCATGCTAGAAGATCCTCAATTGGGGAGTAATAAATTAGTGTGACACTTTAGTATGAGATTCAATACACACATATATAAAAGAAAATTAGGGGAGGATACACCATGATTTTTATGTGCAAAATACTAAAAAGAAAAAAGAAAAAACACAGGGTTTAGCCCAATCAATGTAATCCACAAAGTAATTATAAGTATGTATGCCCACTCTTCTCTTGAAATAGTAAAGATGAAATTCCAAAGTTAATGTATAATAATATTTTAGCAATGACAGTTGTAATGGGTTGTGAAGTTTGTAGTTAGTTGTTGTAGAGACAGTATTCTGTCGTGAATGTTGTAGAGGCCATAATTGAAATCCATGATAGTAGTTGGCCTTGTAGGCCATGGCTAGTAGCTTCAAGAGCATTGGTCGGCTACAATGGCTGTAAGATGGAGTTGCGTGATCTGTGGATCACATAACCCGTAGTGGTGAGCCACAATAATATCTATTGATCATTGAGGTTGGAGTTGGAAACTGTATGTTTGCAAACTACATAGGCCATAGTTGGTCGCATAAGCTGTAGTGGTGTGCTGAAACAACATTTGTGGGCCTAGAGACTGAAGTTGGAAGTAGTACGAGTTGTGACCACGAATGTAGTAGTTAATCACATAGGTAGTAGTGATGAGCATTAATAACTTATGTAGGCTATCAAGGATGGAGTTGGGAGCTGCATGAACTGTGAGTCATGTACGTCATAGTTGGTTATGTAGGTTGTAGTGGTAAGTTGCATTAACTTTTGTAGGACACAAAGGCCAAAGATAAGAGGTGCATGGGCTGTGAGCCATGTAGGTCGTATTTAGTAACACAACCAGTAGTGAGGGGCTTTAGTAGAGTAAGTTAGTTATCAAGTCAATAGTAAAGGGCTACAATTGCAATGAACCACATTTGTCATAAGCCATAATGAGAGTTGTGAGGAGAGAACTTCAAAATTTCTAAGATTATCGTTGCATTTTGAGTACAACGGTTGTAAAAAGTTATTGTAGAGAGTTACATTATTTTTGGGGTGCACTGCTACACCATTTTTGGGATGCATCATTACATTATTCGAAGTACATCATTATACCGTTTTTTATGTGAATCATTATACCATCTTCGGGTGCGTCGTTGCAAAATCTTTGGGGGTACGACCTTGCACCATCATTGGGTCCTGCAGTTGCACCGTCTTTAGGGCATGCCATTGCACCATTTTTGAATCATGTCGTGCATCTTATTCAAAATGTGTTGTTATGCTATACTTCGTTACCCTACAAGGTTCACCAATGGCGATGTGAAGGGGGCGATTGATAATGGTCAACGAGTGGTGGTCGACAGATGTAGGAGCAATAAGTGTTCTTTGGGTCTTCGGTTCAGAACAATATTGAAAATTGGCTCCATCTCTTATCCTTCAAATCCACATCAAGCTCCAGGTCCCTCTCCATGGCTCCTCTCATGAAAGGGGTAGGGCTTTGTTTATAGTGTATGAAAGTACCTCCCCTGTAAATAAAAAAAGGATTCTGAGGCACTCCATCAAACGCCCAAGAGAGATTCCCACAACTGGATAGCGTTTTATTGACATTTAAAGGTTTTACAATGTCAGAATTGAGTGATCTTGGGTTCCTTGAATTCGTCTTATTGAGACACTCTGTTTTACTATATGCTCGTCAGATTTTAAATCTATTGATTTTCTAATTAGGCACCAAAAGCTTGAAAACGCAATTTAATAGCTTGAAGCAGACTTGATTTGACTCGAATTAGGCCAATTTTGACGTCATTGAGTCCATCTAGTCGAGCCAGTCAATTTAACTGTAAGTTTGTTGAAATCAAAGTTCTATATGGTTTTTTAATTTGAGATCACATATTTTTTAGTTTAAAACTTACCTCGAGATTCACGACAAAACTCAAGATTCATGCCAAACAATTAAAATTACTGATGACATATCAAAAATATATGAATATTTAATTAAAATTTATATTATCTTCATCTTAAAATAAATCACAGAAAAAAAAAAGATCTTTTTTATTAAAATAAAAATAATAATACATTTACATTATATCTCTTGAACCCAATCAATGTACGTGCATGTGAGCTCTCCTTTGTTGTTACTTTCCACTTCACGCTTTTTCCTGCTTTTTCTTATGGAAGATTTACGTACATACCACTTAATTCCTATATATTTACATATTAAACATCTTGATTTTGATGTTCACATTTGTCATCATATGTATGCAATAAATGTATAATTCACTTTTTAAAAGCCAAAATCATGATAATTTTGATGCATATGAAAGATTACGAGGGCATTAATGTAAGAAATAAAATTTTAAGTTTTTTTTGTGTAAATATATCAAAAATTGGGTGCTATGCATGTAAATGTCCGCTCTTTTGGCTTATTTTCCCGTGCTACTTATCTCGCTTTCACGAGACTTTAAATTGGTCCTCCACAAATGCTATGAAAACTGCCAAAGCAGTTACTCAAAGGGACAAGGTTTTACTTGAGTTCGCATTTAACTTTCAACTTGTTCATCCTGTGTGTTTACTCAAACGAAGTGGAAGCGCGTTTCTTGAGCATTCGCCGAAGTTCATTCGCAAAAATGACATTATTTGGCCGTTTTGAATTGCCCACCCTTGCTTCGATTCCGCAAACGTCGTGTTTAGGGGAGCTTCGCTTAATGTGAATCTTCTTCAAACCGAGCCTAAATGATCTGTGTCGAGTGAAGCTGCAAAAGAGAGGTCACTAGGCATTGTGTCAAATGCAGTGTAGCCAAAGCCTGCATGGATTAAAGGTATCCTTGATGCGGGCCCTTAATTAGTTGGGTGATCACTCTCAAATGTTATTTTCTCAATTTGGTCTGTTGATGGCAAAATTAACCTTATATTTAAAAGTGGGGCTGCACACCAGGATGGAATTGGACTACATGAAAAATACAATAATTGATGCTGAGCAATTCAGTGGATGTAATCTGTTGACAATAGGCTAGATAATATTTGACGTTAGGGAGGAATTTTAAATGATGGTGAACATTAAGAGAGTTTGGGAGGTGGAGGAAGATATTTTGAGTTGTTTAGATCTTGGAAAAGCTTGATGGGGAGAAGCCCTTTTTTTATATTGTGAGCATTTGGCTATTGATTATTGTATATTTAAATGAGACAGAAATTCTTACTTGAAGAATCGGACTGCCGATCATCCGATCAGATTAAAATCGATCACTCTTCTTTTTATTTTTTTCCGAACGGATCTGCTCACCAAAATAATCACATCCCCTTTGATTGTTTGAAGTGTTATGATCCAACTGAAAGTTGCGTTTGATCAATAATAAATATATTCGACAATTTTTGAGAATCCGTTGATTGAGACAAAGAACACTCATCACATCACTGACATCGAGTTGCTATATAGGAAAGATTTGGTGGGCATAGATGTAAAATATAAAATTTTAAGTGTTAGATGTGTAAATATATAGGAATTGGGTGCTATGCATGTAAATGCCCTTTTTTTTTGGGCTTCTTTTCCCGTGCTCCTTATCTCGCTTTCAAGAGACTTAAAATTGGTACTTAGCTTTTCGAAGCGGCAACAAGGGATAAAGTTTCGTTTGAGTGCGTGTTTAACTTCCAACCTGTTCATCCGAATGGGCCGAAGAGGGTCCCTCGAGCGTTCACCGAAGTTCGATCGCATAAATGGCATTATTTTGTCGTTTTGAATCGCCCCCTCTTTCTGTTTTTCCCTCCTTGCACGTGAGGATTTCAGGATTTTTTTTTATGGGGGCCTATCGGGAGCAATGAAAGGGTCTTTTTTACCATCCGCTTTGGGCTCTTTGGAGACTCTCTTTCTATTTTTTCCTCCTCGCATAGGAGGATTTCATGATCTTATATTGGATTGTGTGGTATCAAAAATAATACGGGATCCTACGTCCCAAAAATGATTCAACATCTTGAAAGGTTCGATGAGCGTGGATATCATACTCAAATCTTAAAAACAAGATCCTTTTTGCATCATTTCAATACTATAGGAAAGAACGATGGATGTCACTAGGAAATATGTGGACCAACAAGTGGAAGAAATGAGAATCAGAAGATGAAGGAGGTGCAAGACTTACATGAAGCATCCCGAGCCTATTCTGGAATGAGAACTCCTACTGGATCTTCCAGGTAAGTGGCTCGTGAACAATAACCATATAGAAGGAATATTGCAGTAAGCCAGAATCTTCAAAGAGTGATAGAGGAACAACACCCAAGAGTGTTACCTCCATAGACAAAGTAGCAAGGAGTACCTCAAGCTGAGATACAACAACAAAGAATCCTATCACCAGAGAGGCCAACTTGTCTTAGAGAAATTGTGCAAGCTCAACAAGTGCAAGCACATCATTGTGAGGAGAATTACTCTGACCAGGAGTCCAGATCATATTCAATAGAAGAACCTAGAAGAAGAAAAAGATCCTTATCAGATTCATTGACTGATGATACGGAAGAAAAACTATCAAAGAAACGAAAGCCTTTCTCCATTGATGAAGGAGAAAGAAAAAGAAACAAAAGACATGTGGTTTCAGAAAGGCCTTTCTTAAGAGAAAATTCAGAAGCTCACGCACTGAAAAAATTTCAAATTCCTGCCTTAGAGTCTTATAAAGGGAAGTTTGATCCTTCATATCACATAGCTTCTTTCGAGTCAACCGCTATTTACTCAGATTAAATGCGATAATTAAATGTCGTCTACTCCTTATGATGTTGAATGGAATCAGCTTTAGCGTATAAATTTTAACATAATTTGAATATAAGAATATTTTGTAAGTGGATATAATGAATTTGATATTAGATACGTAAATACTTGAGAATATTGTGATACGAATGGAAATATAAATCCTCATTTTATTCTCCTAATGAAGGGTCGATGCTATTGAAAGACGACAAGAAATATTAAGTGTCATGGCTACCCAACTGAGGAGAGAGAGGATCCCCCACTCTCTCTCCCTCCTCTTTCTCTCCTCTCTTTGGGAGTCCGTAGCCCTAACTATATTTTTTTCTTCCATGAACTCCTTATTTAAAGGAATATATATTAGATGTGGTAGCTGTTGGGTAATGTGGAGGCTCGGTCCACCGCAATTTAATTAGCTTTCTAATTAAGAATCTCACCTACCGCTCACCTATCTTCCCATATACCGCTCACTTACCACACCCACCTACCGCTCACCTACCTCCCACGTACCGCTCTCCTATTTTTTATAAATAGTCTCTTCTGGTTTTTCATAAGCCAAGCTAAGCCAAGCTAAGTCCTCTAAGAGAGTAAGAGAGGAAGAGAGAGAGAGAGAGAGTAAGGGAGAGAAGAAAATAGATGTTTTCTTACAAATGTTGAGGCGTTCGACAGTGTAATTCATCGAAGAAACAAAATCCTCTATAGCTTTGTGGACGTAGGCAAATTTGTCGAACCACGTAAATCTGTGTGTCACTCTGGTATTTTTTTGCGTGCAATTTTTCTCGTTCCATGTTTTGCTTTAATGTCGTCGTTTTTCATAACAACTTTTATCAGAGTTTTGGGTTCGAATCTAAGAAAGAACGATAGGTAGAGACGAAGTGATGACATCTGCGATTGAGAGGTTCAATGACACAGATTTTGCTTACTAGAGGGTGCAGATAGAGGACTACCTCTATGGGAAGAAACTTCATCTTCTGTTACTGGGAAAACGGCTGGAAAGGATGGACGAGGCGGAATGAAATCTGTTGGATCGATAGATTTTGGGGGATTCGATTAACCCTGTCGAGATTGGATGCCCAAAACGTCATCAAGATGAGGACTACTACTGCAAATCTCATGACAACTTTATCAAGTATGTATGAAAAGCCATCGACAAATAACAATATGCATTTGATAAAAAAGTTATTCAATTTGAAGATGGCGGAATGTGTCTCTATTGCTCAACACCTGAATGATTTCAACACTATCACAAATCAATTATCGTCTGTTGAAATTAATTTTGATGATGAGATACGTATATTGATTTTGTTGGCATCATTGTCAAATAGCTGGGAAGCCTTGAGGATGGCAGTTAGCAATTCTGCATGTAAATCCAAACTGAAATATGATGATATTCGTGATTTAATTTTGATTGAGGAGGTGCGTAGGAAATATTCTGACGAGACCTCGGGTTCAAGTTCGATGTTGAATGTTGATTCCAGAGGGAGATCACATGACATGAACTCAAATAGAAGACGATTAAAATCAAAGTCTGATCAACAGGCAACCTACTAGAATTGTGGCAAGGTTGGCCACATAAAAAGAAACTGCATGTATCCTAAGATGAAAGATAACGATGGCGCTAATGTTGTAACTGAAGAAATACATGATGCACTATTGCTGGCAGTTCACAGTTCTGTTAATGATTGGATACTTGATGCAGGGGCTTCCTTCCATACATCTTCCCACCGGGAGTTGATGTGAAACTATGTTGCAGGTGACTTTAGGAAGGTACATCTGCCTGAAGGAAAAGCTCTGAGCTTGGTGGGAATGGGAGACGTTGATATTGCACTCCATAACAAGAGCAAATGGACTTTACAAAAGGTCAGACATGTTCCTGAGTTAAATAAAACTCTCATCTCTGTTGGGGCGCACCAT
>NW_018219350.1:3879-5031 GCF_001263595.1 Phalaenopsis equestris | reverse complement strand
ATCAGACCTTGTATAGACAAATGGTGGAGAACCACAGAGCTATAAGGAAATCTTGCAAGATGAGAACTCAAGCAAGTAGGAGCTGAACAAGAGGAGAAGACAAATTCCCTGCCAGGGAATCTGACTTGGGAGCTGACAGAACTTTCACCAGGGAAGAAGATATTTCACAACAAGTGGATGTATCGAGTGAAGAATACGGTTGATGACAGTAAGAGGTACAGGACTAGACTTGTTGAAAAGGGCTTTCAACAGGGGTTGGATATTGCTCATGCAGTGGGAGTTGTAAGCAGATACAAGAGTAACCCAACAAAGAGCTTAGTGGTACAAAGCTATGTTGACGGTGATATGTCAACTGAGGGTGTTACTCGTGAGAAGCTGAAGTTTTGCACGACTTCAACTGATCTTTTGGCATGAAGACATAGCCTTTGAGTTGCATAGGTGAAGGATATCATGTTTGAGGAAAAGGTCGGTACAACTAGTAGATGATGCAACCAGTAGGTGATGCAGTCAGTGTTCCAGTCTCCAAGTGGGAGAAATGTTGGGTAATGTGAAGACCCAATCCACCGCAATTTAATTAGCTTCCTAATTAAGAATCTCACATACCGCTCACCTACCTTCCCACGTACCACTCACCTACCACACCCACCTACCGCTCACCTACCTCCCTCCACCTATCGCTCTCCTAGTTTTTATAAATAACCTCTTATGGTTTGTCATAAGCCAAGCTAAGCCAAGCCAAGCAAGGCCAAGCCATGTCCTCTAAGAGAGTAATAGAGGAAGAGAGAGAGAGGAAGAGGAAGGTAAAGAAGAAAGTAGAGATTTTCTTGTAAACTTCGAGGAGCTTGACAGTGTAATTTCTCGAAGAAATAAAATCCTCTGCAGCTCCGTGCACGCACGTGAACAAAGGAAAATATGTTGAGATTTTCATACCTATTTTATACTATTTTGATGATATTGCACTTTAAAGAAAGATATTTTTGATGTTTTGTTGCAGGAATGATGAAATAGGGTCATTGGAGCAAAATGATGCAAAAAAGGAGCAAATTTGGAGCGAAAATGACCAAAATGTGAAGAACCGAACTAGGGTGCCGACGGCGCCATCGACCCCGCCGACGACAAGATTTTCCCGAGACTCTAGAATTAATTCATTAA
>NW_018219350.1:3099-3513 GCF_001263595.1 Phalaenopsis equestris | reverse complement strand
TTTATATATGAATTCCGAGTTTTGTTGTGTTTTCCCCATGAGAACTGAGTAGTTTTCTCTGTCTTTCTTCTTGTCTTGAGATTTGTGAAATGGAGATTTGAATTGGTTGAGCCATGAAAATGTTAAAGAAATTGTGATAATATTTTCACTTCGATCTTAATTTACTTTCAATCTGGCCAATTGATTTTTGAAAATATGTTGAGTTTTCCAACTAAAGTGAAGATTAAATCCAAGATTCAGGGGGGGGGGTCAGTGCCCTTGGAAGTTGGGTGAAAACAAACAGGGTAATAAAATTATCGGGCGTATAATTGGAGATTTTAGAGTGACAGACTAAAATACCCAATTTGGTCCTATCGTTTGGGTGCTGAAGTGTAGATGTTAGCCCTCAGGTGAGGGGAACGTGGGAGCTCTGAA
>NW_018219350.1:522-2508 GCF_001263595.1 Phalaenopsis equestris | reverse complement strand
CGATTCGGAATTAGAACGCACTGTTAGAAGGATTAGAAAATCAAGAAGAGAACCTAGAAATTCTGATATAATGAAAAACAATAGGAACAATCAAGGAATATAGAATAAACACCAACCTAGACCCCTATGCGATTAAGTAAATCCTACAGCAGATGAAATTCACTTATCTATCCAAAATCCTGATGTAGTTGCTAATTCATTTGAGCTTAAACTTGTTATTATTCAAATGGTACAAAACAATCAATTCAGAGGAACACCAAATGAAGATCCTAATTAACACCTCGCTAGTTTTTTTAGAACTGTGTGCTACTTTTAAATATGACAGAGTTTCAAATGATGCTATTAGACTTAGATTTTTTCCTTTTTCACTAAGGGATAAGGCTATGATGTGGTTAAATTTGTTAGCACCAAGATCTATTAGAACTTGGTGAGAACTTTCACAAAAATTTCTATCCCAATATTTCCCTCCGTCCAAAACTGCTAAACTTAGAAATGACATAACATCTTTTTGTCAAATTGATGGAGAGTCAATATATGAGGCTTGGGAGAGATTTAAAGATCTTCTTAGGAAATGCCCTCATCATTCATTACCAAATTGGTTGATAATTCAAACATTTTATAATGGATTAGAAGGATCACTTAGATCGATTATAGATGTTGCGGGTGGTGGTTCTTTAATGTCAAAACCTTTTGATGAGGCTTATTCATTAATAGAAGAGATGGCTACCAACAATTTTCAATGGCCCTCTGAAAGGGTAAATCCTAAAAGAGTAGCTAGTATCCATGATTCTAATGCAATATCTGTGTTGACTTCACAGATTGCTGCAATATCAAAGAAAATAGATCATTATGGGATGAATTATTCTCCAACACCTCCTATGATGAAAGAGAATTCATCTGGGCAATTTGTGGATGTTCAACCTTCATATGAGACTTTAAACGCTCAAACTATTATAACCCAGGTTGGAAGAATCATCCAAATTTTAATTGGAATAACAATTCTTCTACAAATCAACAATGGGCAAACAACCTAGTGAACCCATTAGGAAATTCATCCAACCAAGGAAATGTTAACTATAGACCTTTTATCCTCCAAGATTTAATAGTAACACTCCAATTAAGGAAAAGAAGTTGTCTATGGAAGAGCTGATATTAAACATGGGTCAACAATTGTAGAATCAAGGAAATCAATTAAATATTTAAGGAAATCAATTACAAAATCAAGGAACTGCTATTAAGAATATTGAAAACCAATTAGGACATATCGCTAGTGCGCTTAGTAACTGAACATTAGAAACTTTTCCAAGTACTGTGGAACCAAATCCTAAAGATCAAGGAAAAGAATAAATCAGAGCAATACAATTACGAAGCGGAAAAGAATTGGAAACAAGAGTCCAAAAAGAAACGGAATCTGAAAAAGAGAAAGTGGATACTGAAAAAAGAAAAGGATCATGAATACCCAGATTTAGAATATCCATTTACACCAATGAAGATTACTATGAAGAAACCTTCAACACCGTTTCCTCAAAGATTGAAACAACACAAACAGAATAATTAATTTTCCAAATTTTTAGAAATTCTTAAGAAGTTAACGGTAAATATTCCCTTCGTAGAAGCTTTAGAGCAAATGCCCAATTATGTGAAATTTATAAAAGATATTCTGAACAAGAAAATGAAGTTCACTGATAACGAAACTGTTGCACTTAGCAAAGAGTGTAGTGTAATTATTCCGAAAAAGCTTCCTGAAAAATTAAAAGATCCAGGTAGTTTCACTTTACCGTGTTCTATCGGTGAAAATTTTTATGGAAGAGCTTTAAGTGATTTGAGAGCCAACATTAATCTTATGCCTCTATCAATTTTCAAAAGATTAGGATTAGGAGAAGTCTCACCTACTTCTGTAACTCTTTAGTTAGCTGATCGTTCAGTTACATATCCTAAGGGAGTTATAGAAGACGTGTTAGTAAAAGCTGATAAATTTATCTTTCC
>NW_018219350.1:0-435 GCF_001263595.1 Phalaenopsis equestris | reverse complement strand
CTATGATATATGTTCAAAAAGGAGAATTAACAATGAGAGTTAACGATCAAGAAGTGACTTTTAACATTGCAAAATCTATGAAATACCCTGCTGTTGAAAGAGAATGAATGTTTTTGCATGGAAATTAGTGAACATCTATTGAAAGAACATTTTAAAGAACATTTTGAAGACAAAGAACAATTTGAAGTAAGTGATGAAAAAATTTTGGATAAATTAGAAAATGAAGAATTAGATTATGTTCAGGAAAGATTTGAGATGC
This sequence comes from Phalaenopsis equestris, assembly GCF_001263595.1. Taxonomy (NCBI): domain Eukaryota; kingdom Viridiplantae; phylum Streptophyta; class Magnoliopsida; order Asparagales; family Orchidaceae; genus Phalaenopsis; species Phalaenopsis equestris. The sequence goes on along the minus strand of NW_018219350.1, from coordinate 176 downwards.
TAGATATTACAGAAAATACTGATAAGAATCTATTTCCGTCGATTATAAAACCACCTAAACTTAAGTTGAAAGTATTGCCTGGCAACTTGAAATATGTATTTTTGGGAGACACATCTACATTACTTCTTATTATATCTTTAATATTAAATGATTTGCAAGAGCAAAGACTGTTAGAT
>NW_018219349.1:7883-9937 GCF_001263595.1 Phalaenopsis equestris | reverse complement strand
AACTGTGAGAGAAGCAAGGGAGTGTGAGAGAGAGGGAGGGAGAGAGTGATGAGGATTAAGAGAGAGAAAGAGGTTAATAGTTTAGGAAGAGAGTGAGAAAGCTAAGAGATAAGATAATGAGTGATGGAGAGAGAATATTGAAAGAGAGAGTGAGGGAGAAAGAGAGATAAGATATAGAAAAAAAGAGAATGAGGGAGAGAGAAATTGAGAGATAGAGAGAAGAGAGGGAAAGATAGATAGAGAGATAGAGCAAGAGATTGAAAGAGAGTGAAAGTGAGGGAGAGAGAATGGATCGAGAGAGGGTGAGTGAGAGATTGAGACAAAAGGATTTGTTCACCATTTAAGAGAGAGATAAAAAGAGAATTTAGATAGAGAGTGATATCTCTATTCTCTCTCCCTCTCTACCTCCCCCTCTCTCCCTCTACTTTGCTCTATCTCTCTCTTTCTCTCTTTCACACACTCTCTCTATCTCTATCATACTCTATCTTTCTCCTACATTCCCCTCCCTCCCCCTCTCCCTTCTGTCCTCCATCCTCCATCTCCTTTATGTATTTCTCTATCTCTCTCGCTCCCCCTTAATCTTTCCTTCTCTCACTTTATTCTCTACCACACTCTACTTAACTCTATAACGCAAACTCCTCTCTCCATTGATTTATGACCCTAACTAACTCTTCTCTCTATTACAATGTTTACTTTTTGTAAGTTTACTTTTGAAACTTTAGCAATTAGTTTAATTTACTTAGTTCTTCTAACTGTATTTTACTTAGAATTCACTATAATACTTTAGATTCGAATTTAGTACTTCAATTTTGTGGTTTAAATTGTAATTTACATTATAACTATAAGAATTTATCTATAAAAATTTCTGACTTCATTGTGGGATCAATATCTAGGACTGCATTAGAGAGCCCTTTATTACTTGAGTGATTAGTATACTTGTGTTATTATTAGGGGATTTGGTAGTTTAAAGGTTTTAAAAGATAAAATTATTTTCACTAAAGTTATTTTTGTCAGGTTTATATTGCATATTTATTATTATTATGGTCATGTATATTTTGTAATATTAAAAAATATTTACAAAAATAACACACACAAATCTGACCTGCATCAATTTTTTGGCGTCATTGTTGGGGAAGTAACATAAATTGTTAATAAATTATTTTATAATTTAAATCATTTTACATTAACTAAAAAAAATGTTTGTAGTTTAATTTGAATATTTTTAGATTTTAGTTTGTTTGCTTATTTTTATTGCTTATTATGTTTGTTTATGCGTACTTTAAGATTTGAAGATTTAGTGCATTATGATTCGGAGTTAGAAAGAACTGTTAGAAAATCTTGAAAATAACAAAAGGAGACAGATCATTTTAACAAAATGTCTTAAAACTCAAGTAATGCTGGAAATGAAAATGAACATCATTAGAGACCTTTAAGAGATTATGTTAATCTTATAGCAGATGAAATTCATTTGAGTAAACAAAACCTTGCTGTAGCTACAAATTCATTTGAGCTTAAACCTGTTATTATCTAAATGGTTCAAACTAATCAGTTTGGGGGAACACCAACTGAAGATCCTAACTTATATCTTGCTAGTTTTATAAAATTATATGTTATATTTAAATATGATGGAGTGTCGAATGATGACATCAGACTTAGACTTTTGTTTTCACTAAGGGATAAAACTAAAATATGGTTAAACTCATTAGCACCCGGATCTACCAAAACTTGGGAAGACTTATCACAAATATTTTTATCTAAATTGTCAAGCTTAGAATGATATTACATCTTTTTTGTCAATTTGAAGGGGAATCAATTTATGAAACCTGGGAAAGATTTAAAAATCTCTTTAAGAAGTGTCCACACCATGGTTTGTCAGATTGGTTAGTAATTCAAACTTTTTATAATAGATTGGTTGGATCTCTTAGCTCAATAATTGACGTTGTTGCTGGTGGTTCATTATGTCAAAATCATTCGATGAAACATATTCTTTAATTGAAGAGATTGCTACTAATAATTTTTAATGGCCCTCTGAATTGATAAATCCAAAAAAAGTA
>NW_018219349.1:1852-7852 GCF_001263595.1 Phalaenopsis equestris | reverse complement strand
AAGAAGATAGATCAATATGGAATGAATTATTCTCAGACAGAGTAAAACTCATTGGGACAAATGATAGAATCTCAATCTTCTTATGAGACCTTAAATATAATAAATAATTATTATAATAATTCTTATGCTAATTATTATAATTCTGGTTGGAAGAATCATCCAAATTTTAGTTGGAGTAATAATAAGTCTAATGCTATAAATTCATAATGGGGAAACAACGTTGTGAACCCATTGGGAAACTCCAACAATCAAGGAAATCTAACTTATAAACCATATTACACTCTAATTTTTAATAATTTGCAGAGTAAGGAGAAGAAGTTTTTCATTTTGAGTCTAAACCAATGAAAGAAGAAAAAGTTGAAGTTGAAAAAGATTAGGTGGAAAATGAAAAATCTAGTGAAGATTTTCATTTTGAGTCTAAATGTCCTATTTTATTTTGAGTCTGAATGTCCTATTAAACCAATGAAAATCACTGTAGAAAGACGATTCATTTCCTCAAAGATTGAAATGAAAAATAGAGATAACCAATTTTCTGAATTTTTAGAAATATTGAGGAAATTAACAAAGAAGAGAAAGAGCTCTTTATTGCTCTCTCTTTGTCTCACTCTTCTCTCCCACTTTCACATCTCTTTGTCCTTTCTCATCTTCTCTCTCTCACTCGCTCTTTTTATCCATCTCCCTCCCTTCTCTTATTTTTTCTCTATCTTTCTAATTGTTCTCTCTTTGTCAACTCTCACTTTCTCTCTTCTCTCTTTGAACTCCCTTCCTTCCTCTTTATCTCTCTCTTTCCCTCTCTTACCCAGCATTCTATAGCTTTCTAACTTTCTCTCTCACTCTTTCTCCCCTCTCTCTAGTCTACCTCTTCTCTCCCCCCATCTCTCTCTCTCCATTACACTCTCTCAGTCTGACTCCCTTCATTCCTCTCTCTCTTTCGTTCACTTATCTATCTCTCTCTTAGACCTTCTATCTTTTATAACTTCACTCATTCTTTCTTGGTGTCACTGTTCTCTTTTAATTATTCTTTTTCTCATCTCTTCTCTTATCTTCGCATCTTCTACTCTTAATCTCTATCTCTCTATCCCTATTATTCCTTCTCTTTAACTTTAACTTTTTCTCACTCTAACACTCATGATCTCTCTCTTTGAAAATTTTACTCTTTTCTCTTTTGCTCCATCCCTCCTCTCTCAAACACTTACTCTCTCAAACACTTTTTCTCACTCTTGTTTCAAAGAGTGTGTGTGATAGAAAGAGAAGCAAGATAGAAGGGGCAAGAGAGATAACAATATTCTCTCTATCTACCACTCTCTTCCGCTATCTTGCTCTCTCTCTCTCTTTAACTCTCTCTACCTCTATCGTACTCTTTTTCTCACACTCTCTACCCCTCTCTCTCTCTCTCTCTTTCTCCCTCTTTCCCCTCCCTCCCTCACTCCATTCCTCTATTCTCTATATTTCTCTCTCTCTTCCGCTCCCTCACACTCTCTCTTTTTGTCCTTCCCCACCTTCTCTCTGACTCTCTCGATTACTCTCCTCATCTCCATCCATCTATCAACCTGTCTCTCTCCTAATCTTTCTAAATGTACAGATCTTTCCTTCTTATTTCTCTCCCTCCATCTTTTTTTCTCTCACAATCCTGTTCTTACTAGAGAAAGCAAGAAAAAAATGAGAGACGAGAAACAGAGAGTGCTAGAGAGAGATTGATAGAGCGAGAGCAGTGAGAGAGAGAAAGGTAGAGAGAGTGAGAGAAAGATAAGGAGAGAGAGATATCAAGAGTAAGAGAGAGTGGGAAAGAGATCAGGATAGAGGGAGTAAGAGAAAGAGAGTTCGCATAAGAGTAAGAGGGATGGGGGAGAGAGATCGAATGATCCCCCCATCTCTCTCACTCACTTTTTCTATCTGTCTCTCTAATGGTAAGAGAAAGATAGGTTTCTCGCTATCTCTCACTCATTCTCCTCTAATTTTCCATCACCTCTCTCTCTTTCTCTATCTCTCTCTAGTCTACCTCTTCTCTCCCTCCATCTCTCTCTCTCCATTACACTCTCTCACTTTGACCCCTTCATTCCATTCTCTCTCTCACTTTATATATCTCTCTCTTAGACCATCTATCTCTTATAACTTCACTCATTCTTTCTTGGTGTCACTATTCTCTCTCTCAATTATTCTTTTTCTCATCTCTTCTCTTATCTTCTCATCTCTTCTCTTATCTTCTCATCTTCTACTCTTAATCTCTATCTCTCTATCTCTCTCTTTCTATTTGTCTCTATCTCTCTATCCCTCTTATTCCCTCTCTTTAACTTTAATTTCTCCCACTCTAACACTCACGCTCTCTCTCTTTTGAATATTTTACTCTTTTCTCTTTTGCTCTATCCCTCCTCTCTCAATCACTTATTCTCTCTCTCCCACATCTCTTTCTCAACCCCTATCACTCATCCTCTTCACTCAGTTTATCACCCTTGCTTTCCTCCTCACACTTCTTACACACTCACTTTCTATAACATTCTTTTCTCTCCCTTTGTTTTCTTTGTTCTCTCTCTTAATTATTTCTCTAACTTTAACTCTCTCTCTCTCTCTCACTCTAACGCTCTCTTCATTATCTCTCTCCAACCTATGCTACCTCTTTCATTCCCTCTCCCAACCTCTCTCTCCCAATCACTCTATCTTTTTATCTCTAGCTCTCTCTATAGTTCCCATCCTGGCCTTCCTCCCCTTTAACTCTCTTCTTCTGAGTAAGAGTGTGTGAGAGGATAATGAGAAAGAGATATAGAGAACTCTCCCTTGCAACTTATCTCTCTCTCTCTCTTGTAATCTTTTATTCTCTCTTCTCTCTCCCTTTCTATCACACACGCTCTCTCCCAAACTATCAACCTATCTCTCACTCCACATCTTTACAAATAACAGTTAAAGAAAAAGAGATATCAGGAGTGGGAGAAGCAACGGAGTAAAGAGAGATAGAGAGAACGAGAGCGAGTGTGTGTTAGAGATTAGGATAGACAAATTTTTTTGATAGCTCGAGGGAGAGAGTGAAAGATAAGAGGTAAGAGAAAGAAAGATCAAGCAAGGAATAATGAGAGAGAGATAGATTGAGGAGAAAGTACTAAGGATAAAGTTACTAAGAGAGAAAGAGTGAGTGAGGGAGAGAGAATAGTGAGAGAGAGAGAGCTAAAGATAAAGACTTAAGTGACAGGGATAGAGAGATAGAGAGATAGATATTGAGGGAGAGAGAAATCGATAGAGAGAAAGAGGTTAATAATTTGAGAGAGTGTGTGTGTGACAGAAAGAGAAGCAAGATAGAAGGGGAAAGAGAGTGATAACATTATTCTCTATATAGAAAGAAAGAGGGAGGTAGAGAGAGATATGATGTAAGTGGGAGGAAGGGATACAACAAGAGTGAAACAGTGAGAGATAAGGGATAATGATAGAGAATACGAGAGAGAGTGATGGATGAGGATAATGATAGAGAGGTTATGGGCAAAGAGAGGGAGATAAGAGAGTGAGAGAGAGAAGAGTGAGAAGGGAGCTTGAAAAAGGGAGAGAGATTAAGAGAACGATAGGATGGAGAGAGAGAGCAAAAGAGGAAGAGTAGAAAATATAAGGAAAAGAGAGGGAGGGAGAGAGCTAGAAATGAAGCTAAAAAGAGTAAGAGTGAGAGATACTGTGTGTGAGTGATGGAGTGTGGTAGTGAGGGAGAGAGAGAACTCTCACTAGATCTCTATCTATATCTCATTCACTTAAGAGTGAGATAGTGAGAGAAGAGGGATAATGATAGAGAATGTAAGAGAGAGTGATAGATGAGGATAAAGATAGAGAGGTTATGGATAGAGAGAGGGAGGGAAGAGTGTGAGAGAGTGATGAGTGAGAAGTGATCTTGAAAAAGGGAGAGCGGTTAAGAGAATTATAGGAGGGAGAGAGAGAAAGCAAAAGAGAGTAGAAAAGAGAGGGAAGAGAGAGGGAGGGAGAGAGCTAGAAATAAAGCTAAAAAGAGTGAGAGTGAGATAGACTGTGTGTGATAGATGGAGAGTTGGAGTGTGGTAGTGAGAAAGAGAGAACTCTCACTAGATTTCTATCTATATCTCATTCTCTTACTTTCATTCTTTGTAGCTCTCCCTCTTCTCTCACTTTCAAACTTTTTTTCTCTCCCTCTTCTCTAGTATCTCATCTTCTCTACCTTCATCTTCTTATTAGTGAGATGGAGTGAGATTAGAATAGAGAGTGATAGAGAAGACAGAGAAAGAGAGCGGGAGGTAGACAGTGGTGGAAGAGAGAGAGTGAGAGCGAGGTTGGTGGTACGAGAGAGAACAATTGAGTGAGGGAAAAAGATAGAGGCATAAAATAAGGAGTGAGAGAGAGAGGGAGGAAGATAGAAGACTGAGTAAGAGAGAAGAGATAGAGAATAGAGAGGGCATTAGAGAGGTAGAGAGTGATGAAAGGGAGAGTGAGATAATGAGAAATATATCAAGAGAGAGAGGGGGAAGACCATGCTAACAAGAGAGAGTGATAGAGTGTGATATAGCTCTCTCCATTGTCTTTACTCATGCTGCCCCCCTAATCGCACTTTCTCCCTCACCCTCACTCACTCTTTCTCTGCCTTCTCTCACTTTCTCTCTCTCTCTATCTTTCCCTCTATCTCACTATCTCACTCTCTTCACTCACTCTCCATCTCTATCCTGCTTTCTCTACTTTCTTGATATCTTCTCTCTTCCCTTCTCCCTCTTTCCTCTCTTCAAACAGCATCTTTGCTCATTCTCTCTATTACTCATACACTCTTATGCTCCCTCCTCTCTTTTCTCTGTCTATCACTCACTGACACTCTCTCTCACACTCCCTCAATCCCTCCATCTCTTTCTTGGTTCCCAAACCCTATCTCTTTGCCTCTCTCCATTTTTGTCTTGCTTTCTCTCACTCCCTCTCACTGTCTCCATCCCTCTTTCTCTTTCTTGCTTCTCTTGATCTCTCTATAGCAATTTTTATTCCTCATAATCTCCCTATTTCTTACTCTCTCTCACTCCCTCTTTCTTACATTCTCTCATTCTCTCTTTCTTTATCTCTTTCTTCCCCTCCCTCACTATTTTTCTTCCACTTGCCCTTTTTCTCTTTCATTCTCTCTCTCACTTTTTCTCCCTCATGCTCTCTCCATCATTCTCTATCTCTCAGTCATTCTTTTTCTCCCATCCGCTCTCTCCCCTCCCTTTCTCTCTTTTTATCTTCTCTCTTTCACATTCATACCTTCTCGCTCTGTTTTTTGCCTCTCACTCCCCCATCTCGCTCTCATTCTTTCTCTCTCTTACTTTCATTAAAAGGGTGAGAGCATGGAAGGGACAGGGCCTCACTCTCTCCATCCCTTGCTCACTTTCTCTCTCTTACCTCGATCTCCTCCTGTCTCTCGCTCTTTATTCACATTTTCTTTTTTTTTTTTTATCGCACTATTCTCTCTCTGTCTCTCTACCTTTCTCTCTTCTTCTCTGTCTCTATTATTCTTGCTTCCCGTCCTCACCTCACTCTCTTTATCTTAGCACGTCATTTTCTTGGTCACATTATACCTCTCTCTAACTCCTTACCTTATTGACTCTTTTCTCTCTCCCTTCCATCTCCTCTTCCTATCTTCATCCTCTCAATTCCTCTATCTTCCTTTCTCTCTCTAACACCCTCCCAATTGTTTGCCCTTCTCTCTCTAATTCTCTCTCCCCCATCTCCCTCTCTTTTTCTTTCCTTCTAATGGTCTTTCTATCAATTTCTCTTTCTCTTTCTTTTTTGTTCTCTCTCTCTCTCTTTTTTTATCATAGAAAGAGAATAATTGAGGGAGTCTTTTGTCTCTTTCTCTCTCTATCACTCTGTTTGTCTGTCTCTATCTTCTCTCTCAAAAACACACTATTTTATCTCTCAACCTCCCTCTCCCTTACTCTCTTATTGTATCTCACCCGCTAATACTCTCTCACTCTCTCTCACCATCTTAGTTCTTTCTCTACCTTTCCAACTCTCTCTCTCTCTTCTCTACCCTCTACTCTC
>NW_018219349.1:0-1644 GCF_001263595.1 Phalaenopsis equestris | reverse complement strand
CCTATTTCCCTCTCCCTAGGGGGGGAAAGAGAGCAACCAAAGGGAGGGAGGTGTATTTCTCTCTCTTCTCTTTCGTTGTGTCCTTCTCTCTTTATCATAAACCATCTCTCTCTGACTCTCTTTAGAATTATTTTTTTTAATCTCTCCCTCCTATCTCGCTTCTCACATCTCTCTCTCGCCATCCCTATCTCTCTTCCTCTTCCACTCAACCTCTTTACCCCTCCCATACTCATTCTCATGCTTTTTCTCCCTCCACTCTCTTTTACCTCCTTCTCTATCTCTATAGGGGATGAGATAGAGATTCAGAGAGTGATTGATTAATAGAGAGAGAGGAGGGATAGAATAAGAAAGAGAAGATAGTGAGATTTTAAAGAGAGAGAGAGTGTGAGAGTAAGAGAGGAAGAAAGTTAAAAATTAGTGAGAATAAGAGAGAGAGATATAAAGACATATAGATAAAGAGAGAGAACAAGAGCAAAAGGCGAGAAAGAAAGAGAAGATGTGAGAAAAAAAGATTTAGAGAGGAAATATTGAGAGCGAGAAAGAGTGAGTATGTTTTAAGAGAGATAAAGTGTTTGGGAGAGATTGAAAGGGATAGAGAGAGAGAGAGTAATGAGGGATTCAGGGTGAGTGTGTGGAAGGGCGAGAGTGATGCTGGGAAAGAGGAAGTGAGAGCGAGTGAGAGAGAAAGCAAGATAGAGAAGGTGGAGAGATAGTAAGAAAGCTAGAGAATGATGAGGTGTAGAAGAAGAGGAAAGAGAGAAGAGAGACAATGAAAGGATGAGAGAGAACAAATAGTGAGGAGCCCTTCCTCTCTTTAATCCTCCTCTCACTCCGGCCTTTTTTGAAGCTCTCTCTATTCTCTCACTCTCTCTCATTCTCTCTTATTGTCTTGCTCTCCTTTTGTCTCTTATTCTCTCTTACTCTTCTCTCCTCTCTCTTGCTCTCCATCTCCCTCTCCTTTCTTTCTATCTCAGTCATCTCTTTCTCTCTCTTCTAATCTCTCAATATTTTCTCTTCTATATCTCTCTTCTCTTTGTCTCTCCTCTCTCTATCTCTCCTTTCTCACACTCACTTGTCTTTCTCAACCTCCCTTCCTGTAATATTGTCTTGCTCTTTTTTTTCTCTCTGTCACTCTTCTTCTTTTTACACTTTCTTCCTCTTGCTCCCTCACTTTCAACCTCTCTCCCTTTTCTTATCACTCTCTCACACACTCTCTCTACCTGTCTCTCACTCTCTCTTAATCTCTCACTTTTGTCTCTATGCTGGTTGGCATAGCTGGAGAAGTACACAGGAGGAATCTATCCCCTTCATTGTGGCTTGGTTCTTTTGGATGGGTAGGAACAGCAACAAACATGATGATAAGAGTATAAAAAACAACAAGGTAACCAGAAACTGTGTTGCCTATCTAAGCAAAATTTCTCAGCTTAAGAACGGTCCTAGCTTAAATATGGCCCAAACCAGTAACACTATCAACATAATAGAATTGAGACTATCACTTGGAACCCTCCTGATACTCTAACGATGAAAATAAACACTGATGGCAGCTTCTCTAAATGGGGTGCAGGGGTGGGAGGGGTAGTTTTTAGAAACTCCACCAGTAATTGTCTATTTTTCTTCCATGCTCCCACTGTGGCAATTGATGCC
>NW_018219348.1:71494-84395 GCF_001263595.1 Phalaenopsis equestris | reverse complement strand
CCCCACACCAAAAATAGTGCCGACAAATATATCATCAAGTAACTAATTATGGCGCTTAACCGTAGGGTACCTGACACTTAGGTGTAGAGCCTCTGACGTATAAGCACCCTAGTCCATTTTTGCACCTTTCTTCATTTTTGCTCCAAATTTGACCATTTTTCACTCCTTTTAGCATTTTTCATCCATTTGACTTTACCTGCAAGAAAAATACACAAATACCCTTCATTAAAATGTAATATCTCAAAAATAGGTATAAAAACAATTTCACTCCTTTTAGCATTTTTCATCCATTTGACTTTACCTGCAAGAAAAATACACAAATACCCTTCATTAAAATGTAATATCTCAAAAATAGGTATAAAAACAAGTATAAAAATACTATATTTTAGGTGTATCAAAATCCCCCAAACTTAAGATGTTACTTGTCCTCATGTGACCTTTCAATTTTTAAAAACCATCATAAGTAGATAATGTATATGAGTTTCTTTAGGAGTTACCAAAATTTTGATGTAGAAATATAGTAGTCCAATTTAAAAATTTATATATTAGTAAATGAGACCAACTTAAAGTTTAGAAAGTTATAATGTTAAGAAATATGAACTTGAGTTCCTATCTAATTCAGAAATATTGTAGATTTTCCAAATATAGCATTTAGGACTTTTATCATCTTCACATAAAAATTTTTACTAAGCATAATTTTACTCACAATATTATATCCTTAAGCTTAAGAGTTTCTCAAATCTTATACTTTAAAAAGATCAGACGTGGAACCAATTTTTGATTAGGAACTAATCCTCAAGCTTCTCCTCCCTTTTTCAACTTTCTCTTTTCTTTTCGTTTTCTTTTTCTTTTTCTTTCTTTTTCTTCTTTCTTTTTCTCAGGCAAGGATTACTATATCGGGATATGCCTTTAATGGTTTTGAATTTCACTCTTCATTTCCCTAAGCAAAGAGTTGAGATTTTTCTTTCACTTCAAAACATAATAATAGTTTTGAAAATTAATTTCATTAAAATAAATTTAAGTTTTGAAAATAAAAGGTCTAAATTTCTTAACTTTTCAAAAATACAATTTTTCCTACTTAAGATAGTTACACAATACTTAGTATTTTCCAAACTAAAAATTTTTAACCTTAAGTTTTTCTTCATTACTATAAATTTTAACTTAATTTTCTTACTCATTTCTAAAATCAAAATTTTACTTCCCAAATATAACTTCGTATACAAAATCATTTTTCAAATCAAAATCAAATTTATTTGAAATACATTTTGAGAACAAATAAACTTTTAAGTTTCATTAAAATTTTCTATCCCCCCAAAATTAAATTTTTAATAGAAATAAAAACATATTACCATCATATAAAAGTAAGCTTGAATGTAAGCTAAATATAACATGTTTGCAGGAATTTTTATATCCTAAATATGCAAGTACAAAAATTAAAAATAAGAGTAAAAATTTAATTGGTCAAATTTTAATTTTCTCAACATATAGAGATTCATCAGATTTCTATGCAGTGGAGTATAACATAAAAGAAAATATAGACTAACAAACATACATGACTGTAACATAAAGAAATATAACTGGTAGTAAATTGAAAATCTTAAACATGTAGATTTAAGTAGCAAGTTAGCTAAATTCTTAACATTTTTAAGATTCCAGAATTAAGTTCAACACACACTAACTAAATGCAACAACACAATTAAAATAATTACTACCACTAAAACATACTAACTAAACACAAATACATCACAGTAGGTGTACGAAACAAAGCACAACATAACAAAAACTAACAGTTTTTACAATGACAACTAAAAACATAACAAAAAGTATAGAATACTAGTACCAACAATAGTTCCTAACAATACAAAAACTAAAAACATAAAATAGAACTAATGATCCAAACTAATCGTCACCCTCTTCTTCATTACTATTGTCATTATGCCAGACAGATGTAAGCTCATATGGTGGATATCTAGGATACTCAGGAAATCCTACATCCCAATTACCTCTATTGAGATTCTCTATAGTTATGTTGTATTCCTCCTCTTAATCACTTTGTCTCTTCATATACCCATCAATATGCTCTGCAAAATGCTCTAAGTTTGATACCTCTTGATTAGTATAAATGATAATATTCAACATCCTTTCCATGAGCTGTGACTGAAAATCAGATCTTGAAGTCTGACCCCTTTTTGTAGAAGCATGTGAAGTAAAAGCTCGTGAAGTAGAGGTAGCAGAAATATGGGAGAATCCACCCTTCCAACCAAAAATAGAATGATATGAATAAGCCTTCACATTCACGCTGGTAATGGGCTTTAGTGGCTGTAAAATCTCCTCCCAGCTGTCATATCAAACACTAGCCTGCTCGCATAAAGAAAAGATCAAGGAAGCGAATCTCAAACCTGCATTAGTAGCAGTGAAAGCAGAACTTGTAATAACTCCATAAGTAAATCCTCCAATATCAATAGGCTTGGACTGCTGAATACAGTAGTTCAAGGTTTCTCTAGCTCAAGTCACTTCACTTAAATGATTTGTAGGCAGCACACGAGCAGAAATAAAATAATTTCATGCCTTTGCAGTGGCATCCAAATTTAAAGTAGAAAAGTTTACTCTTCTTTCATTTGTAATCTTTCATAACCCTCTCCCAACAGTCAAAAATGAAATAATCTCATCTAGCTCCTTCTCAGTAGGATTATAGTTTGAATAAAAACACAAAGTACTTGGGTGTAAATGATAAAACTGATTAATTACCTCAGGAGAAAATGGTATTGTCTTCCCCCTCACTATGACTCCTTCATCAGCCTCACAGAGATTAACATATAACTCTCATACCACAAAAATCATGGCAAAAGCAGAAAAATAACAGAACCGCTCCCACTGGCGGCTAACAATCAACTCTTTTACATCTCCTCCTAGACTTTTAGAACATTGCTCAAGAATTAATTTCCATGAATGTAGTGCATCACTATATCGATCCTGAGCTCTCGAACTGACAAATTAACTTAAATTGAATGGAGGTTTCCCCTTACTTCTCTTCATTATTTGTCAATTTTTCTAAAAATGTATAAAATTCAAAATAAATTCCAAAATCAACTCCAATTCATTAAACTCAACTCCTAAAAGCTTAAACTAATAAGTCCATGCATTTTCCATCAAATTTTCTCAAATTTTTATCATGAATAGTAATTTTCAGGAAGCTCATGAATGTGCTAAAAATACATGGTGAAAATAGAAAATTTTTGCCTAGAAGTGAAGCTCTTACGTCAAGAAGATCAAATCGAACCAATTTTGATTGAAATCACCAAGAAATCTTCACTTAAGATGATTCCCTTGCTCTCCAAATTATGAAAACCGAAGGTAGGAGATGAAGTTGGGGATGAAATGGAGATTTTTAGCCCAAAAATTCACTTAAAACCTTTCGCAAACCAATTTTTGTAAACCGGCACTTAAGCACGAATGGTTCGATGCTTAGGCATCCATCTTTCTGTTTGGCGCTTAGGCGCTAGTGCACAAATTTTGATTTTTCCCATTTAAGTGAAATGCACGTCTACCCTAAGTGAACCAACCTTATATGGTCTTAAAATATTGTAATAAATTTTTCCTCCCCTCCTGTCTCTTCTCATACTGAAGATTCGCCAACCATAACTAATTCGATTCAACATTAAATAAGACAAAATTTCACAAAAACAAAACTTTTATTAAATCAAGAACAATTACAAACACTTTCAAATACATAGATTCTCAATCCAAATAGTCTCGCAGGAGAAAATTGCTAAACATAATACTAGATCTTAATAAAATAAAAAACACATTAAAACACTTAACATAAACAAACACTACACACATAAACATTAAATCATGAACTTAATTCCACTCTCTAGTTGATGGAACAAATTTTGGCCTATCGTTAGTCTCTCCTTTAGCATTTGGAACATATATCTGAAAGAACGGATGATGATTAATAACTCTGGTTGAATCTTCTTCAATTCACTTGTTCTTCAGATACATTACCTCGTTTGCTTCTTCTATAAAATTTGTATGGTTAAACTGCATCTTAAGTTATCATCCTTTATAATCAAGATGTACGTTAACTTCCATCACTTTCAAAATTGTCTCACACGTTCAAGTTAACCAATTCAAAGTTAAATCTTCTAGAAACCAAATTTGTACATTTTTTTAACTGTCGCATTTAAGCGATAGTGCTCAATTTAGTACAGGTCAACTTAACGTCCAAACATTAATTCTAAAATGTCTAAGTCATCTTTTAAGGTCTTTGAATAATCACTAACTCAATATATGGTAAAAATACTACCAGAATTTCTTAAATCACACACAACAACATAAAAATAAAAACACAAATAACTATGGGTTGCCTCCCACTGAGCACTTGGTTTAACCTTATAGCGCTTGGTTTAATTTTGTCACCCCGACGTAACCAGTGCTTATTGTGGTTGACCCAACTAAAAAAATCATTTAATTTAAGTTGGTCACCTAAAAAGTAGGATTTCAGCCTGTGACCATTCACTTTAAATATTTTATCAGTTTTAATATCTTTGATGTCCACAACTCCATAGGGATAAACTTTCATCACAACAAATTGGCCCATCCACCTGGACTTAAGTTTTCCTAAAAATAATCTCAAACGTGCATTGTAAAGCAAAACTTTTTGCCCTGGCTGAAAATTTTTAGTAAGAATCCTCCAATCATGCCACATCTTCATCTTTTCTTTGTAAATCTTAGCACTTTCATAAAATTTATTCCTTTTCTCTTCAAGCTCATTCAATTGCAATAACCTCTTCTCACCAGCATCTTTCAAATTGTAATTAATTTCCTTAATCGCCCAATATGCTTTATGCTCAAGTTAACTGGTAAGTGATAGACTTTCTTAAATATTAGGATATGTGGGGACATTCATATATGAGTTCTGTATGTAGTCCTATAAGCCAACAAAACATTACCAAGTTTAGCTAAGCTATCCATTTTAGTTGGATTTACAATTTTTTTCAATATTCTTTTAATTTCACGATTGGATAATTCAACCAAACCACTTGTCTAAGTATGATAAGCAATAGCAATTCTATGGTTTAGATGACATTTCTTTAATAATTTCTCCATTATTGCATTTCTGAAACGACTTCCCTCATCAATTATGATTACTCTTGGCATCTTAAATCTACAAAATATATTCATTCTTAAAAACTATGCAACACTTTGAGCATCACATCGAGGTAAAACAACAACTTCTATCCATTTGGATACATAGTCCACTACTAACAATATATATAAATTTCTGAAAGATGGTATAAATGGTCCCATGAAATCTAATCGCCAAACATCAAATATCTCAACGTCTAACACATAATTGAGGGGCATCTCATTCCTCCTAGAAATTTGTTTACTCGATTGACATCGATCACAAGTTTTGATATACGTGTCTCGACAGTCCTTTTGACATCTCTATAGGCCAATAAAATCCAGATTGTAGATTGTAAAATTTGTATGCTATTTTATCAACACCAAAATGTCCCCCAAAATCAGAATTATGATATTTTGGATAATTTCATATGTCTCTTGTAAAGGAACACATCTTCGAATAATAAAATCATTTTCTTATTTATATAAAAATAGGTCAACCCAAAAATAATTCTTAGCTTTAGATACAAATTTCCTCTTATGTTGGTATGTAATTCCATATGGTAAAATAATACTATGAATGAATTTCATAATGTTGGCATACCATGGAACACGCCACTTATTATCATTGAACAATTCTTCATTTGAAAAATGTTCATTAATTTATTTTTCAAAATAGAATGGTTTTTCTAATTCAAGCCTGGACAAATGATTAACAATTCGATTCTCGGCTCCTTTCCTATCTACTATTTCAAAGTCAAATTCTTGCAAAAGAACAACCCATCTTATCAGTCTAGGTTTTGCATCCTTCTTTTTCATTAAATACTTAATAGCAGAATGATCTATATGCATTATACATTTATTACCAATTAAGTATGATCTAAATTTATAAAAAGCATATACTACTGCTAATAACTCTTTCTTAGTTGTGGTATAATTAATTTGAGCTTCATTTAGAGTTCTACTAGCATAGTAAATAACTTTGAAAATATTATGATGATTTTGTCCTAAAACAACTCCAATAACATAATCACTAGCATCGCATATTAATTCAAAAGGTTTTTCCTAATCTGGTGAAATAATAATTGGCGTTGTGTGATACACCGAAAATATATGCATTTTTAGACCCTTATTTTCTACTTATTTTTTGTGATATTGCACCTTAATGGAAGCTATTTTGATGTTTTCTTGCAGGTTTTTTATTTTCAGGACTTAAAGCAAAAAGGAAGCAAAAAAGGATGGAATTTGGAGTCAAAATGACGTTTTTGAAGAAGTATTCATCACCGACAGCTCCAAGGGCAGCGCCGACGGCGCAAAACAAAAGAATAACTAAAATTTTTACTTAGCGCCGACGGCGCCAAAGGCCGTTTAGCCCCCATTTCTAGAAGGTTTGATGTATTTGGATGATATTTGAAGAGTTTTTGGAGGCACCTATTGGAGAACCAACCTTGGGCTTTATTTGGGGTCGAAATTCATCTGGAAATAAACTCTTTTTCACTCCAAAACATTCCACCACGCTCTATTTTCGCCATTCTTCATAAACCATCTTCATCCCACCACCATATTGGAGTCAATTAGTGATTTTTTTTTTCATATTTTAGAGTTTGTGTGGTGAGATTTAGTGTGAAACTTTCTGTAAGAGCATTGGAGAAGGAGAAAAGTGAGAGAAATCTTCTTCCTTCATTTATAAGGAAAGGCTACAATGAATTTGCTTTAAGAAAGAGTTTCAAATAAGTTTTATTTGTTTATTAGTGTTGTATGAACTTTCTTTTATATAGGACATTTGTGTTTAGTTGTGTCTTTCTCATGAAATCTCAGTAGTTCCCTCTATCTCTCTCTCTACTTTGAGATATGGTGAAATAAAAAGATAATATGATGTGCCAATATTAAAATATAAAATAAATTGTGATGCTTTTTCAACTTTGAACTTAATTTCCATCTTGATCTGGCCAATTGAATTGCTAAAATATGTTGTGAAACATATGATCCGGGAAATGAAGTATGAATTCTACAACAGAGTGAGATTCACATTTGATTTCATAGAGGAGAAATTCATTCATGGAATTAAGTGTAAATAAATAGGGCAATATTCTTTGTGGGTGTAGAATTAGAGAATCTTTAGGGTGACAGACTAAAATCCCCCAATTCGGTCTTACTGTTTAAAAACTAAAGCGAGAGTTAGCCTTCAGGTGAAGCGAAGTGGGAGCTCTGGAGTGGGAGCCGGTATCCTCCTAGCCTAGCCACAAATTTAGCGACTAAACATAGGATTATCCAATGATTTTCTATGCACTGTATTAGGGTAGAGAATTATAATTGCTCCTATTTGACAAAATACATATTAAAAATATTTATCTCATCTCGTTTTACCAGAACCTCATTATAGTGGGAAGGATGCATTTTCACATAAGAAATCTTCATTAAATAAACATAATTAGTAGATTAGTATTTACTTTTTAAACTTTGCATTTTTGTTTTGCTAATTGTTAAGTACTTTAGTTTCGATAACATCTCAGCATTCAAAATTAGTGAAAGTGATTTCATTTGATTTTCTGTAAATTTCCTAGTAAAACTTATCAGTGTCAATTTACACCTTTCCTGTGGGATCGACATTTGGGGCTTAAATAGAAAGTCTTTTATTACTTGATAACGATACATATACTTGTGTAGAATCTCATTTTTAATTGCCTATAATTATATATATTTTACACAAATTACTTTTCATACAAGGATTACGTTCCTGGTGTTGTAGTGGTGTCAACTTCATAAATCCTTAAATATAAAAAAACCAAGATCAAGTTTTTTGCTCCGTTGCGTGGGAAAGGTAACAGTTAAATTTAAGTAAATTAATAGTTTTGATAAATTAGAAAAGTTAGAGATAATATATATACTATGAAAATAAATAAAAATTTAAAAATAATACAAAAAACCAAAAATCCAAAAAGAAATTTATTTAAGAGTGATTTTTTTGAAAAAGAATTTTACTTGGCTTACTTGATTTATTTATGTGAAATATTGGATCTGAAAGCTTAGTAGCTTATGATTTAGAGTTAGAATGTACTATTAGAAAAATTTTAAAAAAAATAAAGAGAAATTAAAATTTAAAGTAAAAATTTAAACGAAATGGACAATAATTTAAATAATCCAATAAACGAAAATCGACAAAGACCTTTAAAAGTGAATCCGACAGTAGATGAACTTCACTTGACTATTCAAAATCCTAATGTTGCTGCTAATTTATTGGAGCTTAAACCTGGTATTATCCAAATGGTACAAGATAATCAGTTTGGAGGATCACCTACAGAAGATCCTAACTTACATCTTGCTAGTTTTCTTGAGATTTACGCTACATTTAAATTTGGCGGAGTGTCTAATAATGTTGTTATGCTTAGACTTTTTCCTTTTTCATTAATGGATAAAGCCAAGGCTTGGTTAAATTCATTAGCACCTGGATCTATTAGAACTTGGGGAGAACAATCAAAAAAATACTTGGCTAAATATTTTTCACCATCAAAAACCGCTAAGCAAAAAGAATTTTACTTGGCTTACTTGATTTATTTATGTGAAATATTGGATCTGAAAGCTTAGTAGCTTATGATTTAGAGTTAGAATGTACTATTAGAAAAATTTTAAAAAAAATAAAGAGAAATTAAAATTTAAAGGAAATGGCAAATAACTTAGAAAATCCGATAAATGAGAATCTACAAAGACCTTTAAAAAATTATGTGAATCCGACAGTAGATGAACTTCACTTGACTATTCAAAATCCTAATGTTGCTGCTAATTTATTGGAGCTTAAACCTGGTATTATCCAAATGGTACAAGATAATCAGTTTGGAGGATCACCTACAGAAGATCCTAACTTACATCTTGCTAGTTTTCTTGAGATTTACGCTACATTTAAATTTGGCGGAGTGTCTAATAATGTTGTTATGCTTAGACTTTTTCCTTTTTCATTAATGGATAAAGCCAAGGCTTGGTTAAATTCATTAGCACCTGGATCTATTAGAACTTGGGGAGAACAATCAAAAAAATACTTGGCTAAATATTTTTCACCATCAAAAACCGCTAAGCATAAAAATGATATTACATCTTTTTGTCAGTTTGAAGGGGAATTGATATATGAAGCCTGAGAAAGATTTAAAGATCTTCTTAGAAAATGTCCAGACCATGCTTTGCCAGATTGGTTAATAATTCAAACCTTTTACAATGGATTAGTAGGATCACTAAGATTTATTATAGATGCTGTTGCGGGTCGATCATTAATGTCAAAACCTTTTGATGAAGCATATTCTTTAATTGAAAAAAATGACTACTATTAATTTTCAATGACCCTCTGAAAGGGTAAATCCTAAGAGAGTAGCCAGTATTCATGATTCTGATGCAATGTCTATTTTGGCATCTCAAATTTCTGCTATTTCTAAAAAGAATGATCAAATAGGAGTGAACTATTCTCAAATACCCCCAGTATTAGAGGAAAATTCACTAGGATAGATTATTGATACTCAACCATCTTGTGAAAATTTAAACGCTATAAATAATTGAAATAACAATCCATATTCTAACTATTTTAACCCGGGATGGAAGAATCACCCTAATTGTAGTTGGAATAATTATAACAATCCGGTGAATCCCTCCAAAAATCTGAACAATCAATCAAATCCTAATTTTTGACCTTATTGTCCTCCAGGATTTAACTCCAATCTTAACACACAAGTTAAGGAAAAGAAGTTGAAGATGGAAGAAGTGATGTTGAAGATGGAAAATCAAATACAAAATCAAGGGGCTACTATTAGCAATATTGAAAATCAATTAGGACATATTGCTACTGCACTTAGTAATAGACCTCTGGACTTCTTCTGAGTACTGTGGAAGTTAATCCAACAGATCAAAATAAAGAGCAAAATAAAGCTATTCAATTACGAAGTGAAAAAGAAGTTGAAACAAGGATCCAAAGAGAAACTGAAGTTGATGAAGAGAAGGAAGAAATGGAAAATGATCAACATGAAAATGAACAAACACAGTTTCCTTTAGAAAAACCATTACCTCTATTTCCTCAAAGACTGAAGCAAAAAAATAAAGATAAACAATTTACAAAATTTTTGGAAATCCTTAAGAAATTAACGATAAATATTCCTTTTGTGGAAGCTTTGGAACAAATGCCAAGCTATGTAAAATTTATGAAGCATGTACTAAATAAGAAAAGGAAGTTTACAAATCATGAGACCGTTGCACTCAGTGAAGAGTGTAGTGTTATTATTCAAGAAAAGGTTCCTGAAAAATTAAAAGATCCTGGTAGTTTTACTATACCTTGTGCAATTGGTGAAAAGTTTTATGAAAAATCTTTTTGTGATTTAGGAGCCAATATCAATCTTATGCCCTTATCAATCATTAAATGTTTAGATTTGGGATAAATTTTTCCTACCACTGTAACTCTTCGGTTAGTTGATTGATCAATAACTTATCCAAAAGGAGTTAAAGAGGATGAACTAGTAAAAGTGGATAAATTTATTTTCCCTGTAGACTTTATAGTATTGGATATGAAGAAAGATAAAGAGATTCCTAATATTTTAGGGAGACCATTCCTTGCAATAGAAAAAGATAATGAATGTTTTAGGATGGAAGTAGATGACAATCTGAGTAATGAACAGTTTAAGAATTAGTGTGAAGATAAATCAATGTAAGGAGAAATTTTTTAAAATGAAGATGAAATAAAAGGAAAAGATTTGGATTATATTCATGGCAAATTTGAATGTTTGACTTGTTGGAAAATAGTAAAAATCTTATTCCTTCAAGTATTAAACCACCTGAACTTGAATTAGAGATATTACCTGCCCATTTAAAGTATGTATTTTTAGGAGATTCATCTACATTGTCTGTTATTATATCTTCTGAGTTAACTGAAATTCAAAAACTAAAGTTGATAGAAATGTTGAACAAGTATAAAAAGGCTTTCGGATGGACTTTAGCAGATATTAAAGGAATTAGTCATTCAATTTGTATGCTTGAAATTTTTTTAGATAAACTATATGAACCTAAAGTTGATCCTCAGAGAAGATTAAACCCAATAAAGAAAGAAGTTGTTAAAAAAGAGATTTTAAAATGGTTAGATGCTAGAATTATATATCTTATTACAAATAGTGCTTGGGTAAGCCCAATTCACTGTGTTCCAAAGAAAGGAGGAGTGACTGTTGAGGAAAATGACAAAAATGAATTAACAACAATAAGATAAGTTATTGGTTGGCAAATTTGTATTGACTATAGAAAAGCTAAATATGGTCACCAGAAAAGATCACTTTCCTTTACCCTTTTTAGACAAAATGTTGGATAGATTGGATGAGAATAAATATTATTGCCTTTTAGATGGATATACCGGTTATCAACAAATTTTAATTGCTCCAGAGGATCAAGAGAGAACAACATTTACAAGCCCATATGGAACATTTGCTTTCCGTAGAATGTCTTTTGGACTATGCAATGCACCTGCAACATTTCAAAGATGCATGATGTCAATTTTTAGCAAATTTTTAGAACTTGGAATGAAAGTGTTTATGGATGATTTTTCTGTATTTGGGACTTCGTTTGAGTTATGTCTTAAAAATTTAGAAAAAGTTCTGGAAGTATGTGAAAAAGTCAACATAGTATTATCAATTTATGTTTGCCGGAGGTATTATGCTTGGGCATAAATTTTTTGAAAATGGCATGGAGGTAGATCTTGCAAAAATACAAGGTATAGAAAAATTACCACCACCTACTAATGTTAAAGGGGTGAGAATTTTTCTAGGACATGCTGGTTTTTACCAGCCCTACATAAATTTTTTTTCAAAATAACCAAGCCGCTATGCAAACTTTTAGAAAAAGATAAGAAATTTGATTTTGATGAGGAATGCATAAAAGCATTTGAATTATTAAAGAAAAAATTAGTCACTGCACCTATAATAGTACCACCTGACTGGGAAAAACCAATTGAAATAATGTGTGATGCTAGTGATTATGCTATTGGGGCTGTATTAGGACAAAGGCATGACAAAGTTTTTAAAGTTATATATTATGCTAGTAAGACTCAAAATGATGTTCAAATTAATTATACTATTACTAAAAGAGAGTTATTAGCTATTGTTTATGTCTTTGATAAATTTAGACCTTATTTAATTGGAACTAAATGTATAATGCATATAGATCATTCTGCTATTAAATACTTAATGCAAAAGAAGGATGCTAAACCAAGATTAACTAGATGGATACTTTTATTGCAAGAGTTTGATTTTACCGTGATTGATAGAAAGGAAAATGATAATCAAATAGCTGATCATTTGTCTAGATTATAAAAAGAAATAAACTAATTTTGCAAATGAATTTTTAGAAAATTTCCCTCATGAACAGTTATATAGTATTGATGAAATGGATGTACTGTGGTATGCTGATATAGTGGATTATATTGTAAGTGATATTTTACCACCTGATATAAAAAATGCACAATTAAAGAAATTTATATATGATTCAAAAGAATATTTTTGCGATGACCCATATTTATATAAATATTATAAAGATCTAATTATTAGAAGATGTGTGACTTATGAAGAAACTCGACAGATAATTGAAAGATGCCATGATTTTGAATTGGAGGACATTTTGGAAAAAAATAGAACTACAAAATAGAACTACATATAAGGATTTTATTGGCCTACTATTTTTAAAGATGTTAATGAATATATTAAAATGTGTGATAGATGTCAACAAGTAGGAAATATTTTTAGAAGAAATGAAATAGTAG
>NW_018219348.1:28072-71255 GCF_001263595.1 Phalaenopsis equestris | reverse complement strand
AGTAATTATTATTGATGGAGGATCTCATTTTAGGATTAAGATAATTAAAAAATTAATTAAGAAATATGATATTATGCATAGTTTCTCTACTGCTTATTATCCTCAAACTAGCGATCTAGCAGAGATCATTTTGCTCTATTAAGGAATTTAATTTTAATCTAAAAGATGCTGGTGAGAAAAGATTATTACAACTCAATGAAATTAAGGAACTAAGAAATGAAGCATATGATAATGCAAAAATATATAAAGAAAAAATGAAAATATGGCATGATTGGAAGATTATTTTTCAGAAGATATTTGAACCTGAACAAGAAGTTCTATTATATAATACAAGATTGAGATTGTTTCAAGGAAAACTGAAATCCAGATGGTTAGAACCATTTAAAGTGATTAAAGTCTATCATTATGGAACTGTTGTTAATAAAGATCCTAACAATGGAAAGGTATTTAAAGTTAATGGCATCGTCTGAAACATTATTACGAAGGGCACATTTCTCAATTTAAAGAAGTTTTAATGTTAAGTCAACCCAACTAAACAAATGGTGTGTCAGGCTGACGACGTTAAACCAAGCGCTTTGTTGGAGACAACCCATACATATATGTCTATATATTACTATTTTGTTTGATAAGTGTCTTATATATTAGTAGATAATAATCCTACACAATTGCATTTTGTATAAATTAAGTCAAATATTGGTAAGAAGTTGGAATTAAATTGAATGAAAAATAAAAGTCATAAAATTTTGGCCACTGGCGCCAATGGCGTCCAAGAAAACGGACCTCAGCGCCGGAAGTGACAATCAGGAGCGCCGACGGCGCCGAGAGCGGTTTGATGGTTCAGATGACTTTTGGCAGACTTTGGTACGATTTGCTACATTTAAAGTCCTAAAAACTTCTGAGGACACCTAGAAACTTCCTATTTTCGGATTTCATAGCTTCTAATTCCAGAAATACTTCAAGTTATGAAGTATTCAATGGAAGAAAATTTATTAGTTTCGACGCGCAGAGGTTATACGATAAAGTTATTACGAAGATGAGATTGGTCAAGGAAAGATGATTTGTTAATCATGGATTGATCAATCCAAGTGCTCCAGTTGACATGATCATTTTGCAAAAGCGATGGGAAGTTCTGTGTTACACTACCGCTGCAGTTGTTGTGTCTGTAGTGAAAAAGTTATATGCAAATCTACATGGAATTACCCAAGGAGTTGTTTTCGTACATGGTAAGGTTGTACCAATTACTCCTGCGAGGATTAATGAGTTATATATGATAGAAAATGTTCCAATCTCTCATTATACAAATTTCATTCCTACACGATATTTGATGCAAAATGTTTATAGTTTTATGACTAATGAAAGTGATATGTGGGAAGTACGGGATTAAGGATATATTAGTTTTTCTGCTTAATCACTTGATCCAATTTCGAAGCTGTGGCATTTGTGCAAAATTACTCGCTACTTTGAAGATTAGTAGAGTCACTAAGGAAAGTGCTATTTAAACTACTGTATTCAAATGGAAAAACCTACTGATATAGGATCAATCATATTTAAATCTGTAATGAGTATCATTATGAATGGGCCAATTTATGGACTTGGGCATCCTTCTACAATTTTTTCTGATTTGCAGTCAATCTTGAGTGTTAAATGAAAGTTGGGAAAAAGTTTTACTACCATGAGAGCCCATGATCCCTATTGATGATCAATATGTTGGTAATGGAAATGAAGCACTAAATGCTATTATGGATCATTCTTCACATGCTTCAACTCCATTAATACCACCAACAGTAAGAAGTTTGCTTGCTCAGGAGAAAAATTTGAAGAAAATAAGAAATTGAAGAAAATTGAAAAGGAACTTTTGAAAGGGAACATCAGAGTACTATGAATGCAGTTGGAGATCTTAAGTACCTTTTTGATCACCTTAATTGGAGAATGAAAGAAAATTTTGATCTTAGTGGAACTCTTGAAGCAGGAAGATTAGTTTAGATGTTTAAAGGACATGGGTGGATCGAAGAAAATTTGATAGATCAATTCCCGTTCTGATCCCTCTATAACTTATATGTTTATTACCAATCCATTAGAGATATTAGAGGAGGTGAAAGCACTGAAGATGAGCGGAATGACTAAAGAATTTGGATTCTCTACTTGCTTAAGAATATTTATGTATTTGATGTAATTGTGTGGATTTGATTTGATTTGGTTTGGTTTGTTTTTTCCTTAGAATTATGAACTTTGATTATGTGTATAGTTTTGTGTCAACTTTTAGTGTTGTGGCTTGATTTTGATGTTGATTTATAATTAGTTTGTTTAATAGATATGAATGTGTGTTTGTGAAATGTGTTTGTAAAAAGTGTATTTTCAAATATAAAAGTTAGTTTGTTGTTGTTTGTGAAAATGAATGTTTGTGAATGTTTATTTGTGAATTATTTTTAGATAAAAATTTGTGTTTAAAAATACTAAAAAAAACTTTGGAGTAAAGTAAAAGGAAATTGAAAATTTGAAAAAATCAAAACAGTGAATTTTGGGCCTTCAGCACCGACGGCGCTGGCATGTGCACTGACAGCGCCTTCGACCCAAGAGTAGTAATAACCTTTTTAATTTGCAATTTTCACCACAAAACCTCCATTTTGGCCACTAAAGTCAACTTCAACCTTTGGTTTTTGCACCTAGGGCCTAGTTTTGGGCGGATTTGAGACGATTTATAGGTAAAGGAACTTCGGATTTCATTTTCTCTAGGTAAGAGCTACACTTTAAAGCAAAAATTTTTTATTTTCACCAAAGATTTTTCTCACATTAACTAGATCTGAAAGTTTTTTTTTGAGAGATTTTAAGAAAATTCTTTAGTGAAAAACTTTTACGTAGTGGATTTAAGTTTAAAATGCTTTTCATTTTGATTTTCAGAATTTTGGAATTTATTCCGATTTTTATCAATTTTTTCTAGATTTCCTATGACACCTAGATCAAGCAAAAGAAAAATAGAATATGAAGAGCAAAAGTTTGTTAGCTTTAAAGATAGTGCTCGATTTCGTAATCTTCGAGAAAATAAGAAAGTGATTCCCGATCGAGGTTTCAAAAATATGGAAGGAGAAGTTGAACGATTGATTATCGTTCGACAGTGGAAAAACTTCTGTTATCTTACTACCGATGCTATAGCAGGGATCGTTATGGAACTTTATGCCAACTTTCTGGAGGGTTCTGATGATTTTGTTTTTCTTCGAGGAAAAAGGGTGGAGTTTACTCCCAAGAAAAATAAATGAGTTTTATTAGTTAGAAGATATTTATAGATGCCAGTATCATTCATTCTCTGCTACAATTGAGGGTCTGCTGCAAATGAGGCCTTAGATGAGGTTATTTCTTTTATGACTAGTGAGAAATGGGCTTGGAAAGTAAAAAATGGAGTTAAAGTCAACTTTCCCCTTTCTATGTTAAATTTAGTATCTAAGGCTTGTCATTATTTTATTTATGGGAGGATGATTCCAACAAACCATTATAGTGAAGTGACCACGGATAGTGCCATCCTGAACTACTGTATTGAATAAGTGATGGATATGAATGTAGGCTCTATCATTTAAATGAACACTCGATCTATTGCTCTAGGAGAGACCATGGGTGGATTGGCACACCCTGCTCTCATTTATGCACTTTGTGAGCATGCAGGAGTTGATTTCTGACCTGATGAGGAGAGGATTGAGCCTCAGAGATCGATTGGGCCTACAAACATTAGGACTTATGAGTCCCATGTTGTCCCATGTTGATTGGAGATCTGTGATTGGAGATCTGTAAGTAAGGCCAGGGATATTCCTTCTACTTCTAGGACCCCTACTTTTAATGAGCCTACTTCAAGTGACCCCAATAGCAGGGAGTTATTGGACCAGATGATGATTTTGCGGGGAGATATTTTGAGGATGGATCATAGGATGCAGAACATGGAGGCCAAAAATGCTCATACAGATGATTTGATTCACCAAAAATTTGAATATGATGCTGCTTATGATGATGCTTTAGTGAAATACTTGAGGGGTGATCATAGAGTTCAGTTCCCTATTCACCCTGTTTATACTCCATATCATCAGCAAAAGTTAGATGTTGATGATGAAGAAGATGATGACTGGTGATCTTTTTTGTTTATTTGTTTGTTTGTGTTGTAATTTTTTATTTGTTTTGTGGTTTTGTGATATTGTTGAGACTCTGTTATTATGTTGTAATGTGAAACTGTAATGTGTAAAACTATTTTCATTTTTAGAATTTAATTTAGTTCTGTTGTTAGTTTTAGTACTTTGTTATATGTAATGTAATTAACTCTTTATCAACAAATTTTATATATATTATGTGCAATTTAATGGTTTAAGCCTTGTAGTTTTTAATATTAGTACTTACAGTATTTCGGAATTTATTTGTGAAAATTAGAATCTTCAACAAATCTGAATTTTCTTTATGTATTTAATGCTTTCTTTCACCCTTTTATTTTTAAAGTTCTTCATGTAAATCTTTTAAAAAAAAATTTAAGTTTGGGGGGGAGAAATTTTTTCTTAAAAAAGAAAAGAGAGAACCTAATTTTATTTGTCCTCACTTAACTATATTTTCAAAAATTTTAAATTTAACATGACCTTTGGTATTAGTGGTTAACTCTAGATAACTATATTTATATTTCTAAATATATAGTAAATTTAAGTAAAAAAATTGCAATAATAAAGGTTAATTCTAGAGACTAAGATATTTGGTAAAAGAGAATAAACTATGTTTTTCTATTTTAAGTAAAGGAATTTGTATTTTTGAAGTATTAAAAATCTTAAAAGAATCATGTAAAAAGAAAAAAATTAAACTTTATGTAATTTTTAAGTTAATATAAATTTATTAAGTGAAGAAATGTAAAAAGTTTTTAACTTTAAGAAGATGATAGTGAAGTTCAAAAACATTAAAGGCTATCCAGATATATTAATCCTCACATACATGAAAGAAAAAGAGAAGAAGAAAGAAAAAAAAATGGGGATTAAAAATGATCCTAAAAAGTAAAGAAAAAAAAAAGATGTGGCGAGAAGCTTAAGGAGATGCCTAATTAAAAATTGGTTTCACATGAATCGATTGTTGAATCAACTTAAGGAAAAAGACTTGGACACATTTTTTAAACTTTTTATTTGAGCATTAGCTTAATGATTAAAAAAGTTTTATGAAGTTCTTTTTCATATGAATTGCCTAAGTGACTTTAATATGACAAATTGAAATTTTTCCTGAAAGAAATAGAGGATAAAAAATCTTAGACTTAATTACTGAATATCCTAACACCTGTAGTATTAACTGGAGTTGTTTCGAATTTTTCTTAAGTTATACTATTATGTTTAGAGAACTTTGTTATGGAGGTCTAGAAGTTAAATTCCTTACCATAAGTCATATTTTTCTGTAGTAGAGGAGTTACTTGAGGACAAGTAACATGTAAGTTTGAGAGATTTTGATACACAGAAAATATATGCATTATTAGACCCATATTTTATACTTATTTTTGGTGATATTACACCTTAATGGAAGGTATTTTGATGTTTTCTTGCAGGTTATTGATTTTTATAGCAAAAAAGAAGCAAAAAAGATGGAATTTGGAGTCAAAAAGACATTTTTGAAGAAGTACTCAGCGCCGACTGTGCCAAGGACAGCGCCGACCACGCAGAACAATAGAACAACTGAAATTTTTACTCAGCGCCGACGGCGTTAGACTAGCACCGATGGCGCCAAAGTTGGTTCAGCCCCCGTTTCCAGAAGGTTCGATGTAACTAGAAGGTTCAATGTACTTGGACAATTTTTGAAGAATTTTTGGAGGCACCTCTTGGAGAACCAACATTGGGCTTTATTTGGGGCAGAAATTCATCAGGAAATGGACTCCTTTTCGCTCCAAAGCATTTCACCACGCTCCATTTTGGCATTCTTCATAATCCATCTTCATTCAACCACCATATTGGAGTCCATTAGTGAATTTTCTTTCTGAGTTTAGAGTTTGTGTGGTGAGATTTAGTGTGAAACTTTCTGTAAGAGTGTTAGAGAAGGAGAAAAGTGAGAGATATCTTCTTCCTGCATTTCTAAGGAAAGGCTACAAGGGAATGCATTGAGAAAGAGTTTTAGATAAGTTTTGTTTGTTTTTTAGTGTTGTATGAATTTTCTTTATATATGAAATTTGTGTTTAATTGTGTCTTTCTCATGAAATCTGAGTAGTGCCCTCTATCTTTCTCCCTACTATGAGATATAATGAAATGAAAAGATAATATGATGTGCCAATATTAAAATATAAAATAAATTGTGATGATTTTTCAACTCAAAACTTAATTCAAATTTTGATCTGGTCAATTGAATTGTTAAAACATGTTGTGAAACATATGATTCGAAAAATGAAATATGAGTTCTAAAATAGAGTGAGGTTCACATTTAATTTCATGGAGGAGAAATTCATTCATGGAATTAAGTGCAAATAAATAGGGCAATATTCTTTGTTGGGTGTAGAATTTGAGAATCTATAGGGTGACAAACTAAAATCCCCCAATTTGGTCTTAGTGATTAAAAACTAAAGTGAGAGTTAGCCTTCAGTTGAAGGGAAGTGGGAGCTCTGGAGTGTGAGCCGGTATCCTCCTAGCTTAGCCACAGATTTAGGGACTAAACCTAAGATTATCCAATGATTTTCTATGCACTGTATTAGTGTAGAGAATTATAATTGCTCTAATTTAGCTCAATACATATTATAATCATTTATCACATCTCATTTCACTAGAACCTCATTGTAGTGGGAAGGATGTTTTTTCACATAAGAAATCTTCTTTACATAAACATAGTTAGTAGATTAGAATTTACTTTTAAAATTTTCATTTCTATTTTGCTAATAGTTAAGTACTTTAGTTTTGATAACATCTCAACATTCAAAATTAGTGTCAGTGATTTCGTTTGATTTTCTGTAAATTTCCTAGTAAAACTTATCTTTACCATTTTACACATTTCCCGTGGGATCGATATTTGGGGCTTAAATAGAAGGTCCTTTTTTACTTGATAACGATACGTATACTTGCGTAGAATCCCATTATAATTACCTATAATTATTTATATTTTACACAACTTACTTTTCATACAAGGATCAAGTTTTTGGCGCTGTAATGGTGTCAACTTCATAAATCCTTACATATAAAAAAATTGGATCATAGTGACTAAATTTTCTTTTAATAATTCAAAAGCTTTTAGGCACACTTTATCAAAATTAAAAATTATTTATGCTCGTCCAGTCTATTCAACATCTGATTAAGAAAGGGTAGTGGAAAATGATCTTTCCTAGTGATGAGGTTTAATTTTTTATAATCAATGCATATTCGTCATCCTGTGACTTGTTTTATTGAACCAGTTACTTGTCTTATTAGTATAACTCATTATGTTCATTCAAAGTTACAGTCACTCTTCCTTTCTTAGGAATGCAGTGAATTGGACTAACTCATGCACTATCCAAAATAGAATAGATTATTCCAGCATCTAACCACATTAGAATTTTTTTCTTAATAACTTATTTCATAATAGAATTCATTATCCTTTGAGAATCAGCCATAGGTTTACAGTTCCCTTCCATATGAATCCTATCCATATAAATTGGAGGACTGATTCCTTTTATATCAATAATTGTCCATCCAAAGGCTTTCTTAAGACTCTTTAAAGTTTTCATCAAACTCTCTCCTTCTTTTATAGTCAGTTTTGAGGAAATTATGATAGGTAATATAAAGGAACCACCTAAAAAGACATACCTCAAATGTTAAGGAAGCAACTTCAACCCAAGCTCAGTAAATGTTCAGGAAGTAACTTCAACTCAAGCTCATGAGGTTTTTCAATTGATGGACAAAAAGATGTATCTTTTTCTGTCGTGTCAAAAACTTCAAAACTTTTTTGAACATTATTTGGATCTTCCTTATATAGGTCTTCATATTGATCCAATTCCTCTTCTTGCTCGTGTTCCAGCTCTTTCATTTCCGATTTTTTATCATAAGTTGCT
Source organism: Phalaenopsis equestris (assembly GCF_001263595.1). Taxonomy (NCBI): domain Eukaryota; kingdom Viridiplantae; phylum Streptophyta; class Magnoliopsida; order Asparagales; family Orchidaceae; genus Phalaenopsis; species Phalaenopsis equestris. Next base: position 63,256 of record NW_018219348.1, on the reverse strand, counting down.
TTGAAATGACATTCACTTAAGTATCTTATAACATTCATTATATAACATTCATCATCTTTACCTTTTGCAGGGCATTTCATTTATTTTGAAATATTAAATTTAACTATTTGATCATTGATGCACATAGTTAATTCTCATTTTTGCACATCTATCATTACTCTTCCTGTGGCTAGGAAAGGTCTCCCCAAAATGATAGGTATTTCCTTAACTTCCTCCATATCCAACACTATGAAATTAGTAGGAAAGAAAAATTGATCCATTTTCACTAAGACATCTTCTATAACTCCTTCAGGATATGTTATTGAATGATATGCTAACTAAAAAGTTACAATAGTTGGAGTTATTTCTCCTAGTCCTGATCTTATAAATATTGATAATGACATAAGGTTGATGTTTTCTCCTAAATCACATAAAGCTTTCCCGTAAAATCTGTCTCCTAATTGACATGAAATTGTGAAGCTACCATGATCTTTAAGCTTTTCAGAAAGCTTTTTCTGAATTATAGCTCTGCACTCCTCACTAGGTGCAACAATCTCATTATCTTCAAACATCATTTTCCTGTTAAGAATATCCTTCATAAAGTTCACATAGCTTGGCATTTGTTCTAGAGCTTCAGTAAATGGATTAGTAATTGTAAGCTTCTTAGAAATTTCCATAAACTTTGAAAATTGCTTATCCAACATTTTTTATCGAAGCCTCTAAGGAAATAAAGGTGGTGGATTTTCCAAATCAACTTTAAATTGAGAAATATATCTCTCTAAACCTTTTGGAGCATTCTTTTTTGGATACTAAATGTCTTCTTCCTCTACTTCATTCTATTTTTGAACTCTACCTTCCAATTCTCTTCCACTTCTGAGTTGAATGGCTCTTACTTGCTCTTTATTCTAGTCTTTCAGATTTTTTTCTATATTACTAGAAAGTGTTCCTTGGGATCTAGTACTTAACGAATTTGCTATTTGTCCCAATTGATTCTCAATATTGCTAATTATAGCTCTTTGACATTTTAACTGATTTCCTATTTGTAACACCACTTCTTCTATAGACAACTTCTTCTCCTTAAACTTTGTATTATTGTTAAAACTTGGATGATAAGTAGGTCTAAAATTACTATTCCCTCGGTTGTTCCAATTTCCTAATGGTTTTACTTGATTTTCCCCCATTGCTGATTATTATCAATCTTAGTATTATTCCAATTAAAGTTGGGATGGTTCTTCCAACCTGAGTTATAATAATTTAAATATGGGTTATTCTGCTTATTATTTATGACATTCAAAGTTTCTAATGATACTTGAGAATCTACCATTTAGCTTAATGAAGTCTCTTTAATCATAGAAATTGGTTGAGCAAAATTCATTCTAAATTGGTCTAACTTCCTCAAAATTGATGTAACTTGATTTCCTAGCATGGCAAAAGCCTCAAATTCATGAATGTTCGCTACTTCCTTACGATTTTCCCTTTCAAAAAACCATTGAAAATTATTTTTAACCATCTCTTCAATCAAAGCATAAGTGTCATGAAATGGTTTTGACCTCAATGAAGCATCAACAGTGACATCGATAATAGATCGATAATAGATCTAAGAGATCATAATAGATCTAAGAGATCAACTAATCCATTGTAAAAATTTTGAATTATTAACCAATCTGATATAGCATGGTGTGGACACTTTCTTAAGAGTTCTTTAAATCATTTCCATGCATCATATATAGATTCCCCCTCAAACTGACAAAAAGATGTAATATCATTTTTAAGCTTCGCAGTTTTTATTGGCGGAAAATATTTAGCTAGGAATTTCTGCGCTAAATCACTCCAAGTTCTGATAGATCCAAGTGATAACGAATGCAACCATATCTTATCTTTATCTCTTAGAGAGAAAGGAAATAATCTAAGTCTTATAGCATCATCTGATGCACCATCATATTTGAATGTAACACATAATTCTAGAAAATTGGCAAGATGTAAATTTGGATCTTCAGTTGGTGCTCCCCAAACTGATTATTTGATACCATTTGAATAATAGCAGGTTTAAGCTCAAATGAATTAGCCAATATAACGGGTTTTTTAATACTGTAATGAATTTCATCCACCGTAGGGTTTCCATAATCTCTTGGAGGTCTAAACTCTTCAACATTCTGATTATTTTGATTTCCCATTTCATGAAATTTTTCAATAATTTTTAATTTTTTAATTTTTCTAAAAGTTCTTTCTAATCCGTAATCGTAAGACACAAGTCCTGTGGAACCTGAACTACTCATACACTACTATGAAACACATAAAATAAAATAAATTAAAATAAAAAAAAACACATAAATAATAACTTTATATATAAATGACACTACAATATTCCTAAAATAAATCTTAAAGTTTAAACAAGACTTACTAAAAATTTTCTTTTTAAAAACTTCTTTTTTGAAAATATTTTTCCAAATTACTATAATATTTCTCCCCGGCAATGGCGCAAAAAACTTAATCCTGACATTCTATATACATAGATGTAAAATATGATGTATGTGATTATATGATTAATTTCCTTAATAGTTTATATTAATTTGTAACAAAGCCAAAAACTTGATCTAAAGCAAAAGCTAGGTAAATCTTTCACTATGAAGCAAATAAGAAGTAATTTATAATATTTTAATATGGGATACTATGAAAGTATATGTATAGTTATCGAGTAAGATAGAGCTTTTTGATTAAATCCCGAATATCAAACCCATAATAAGAACTAAAATTAGATAACAAAATTTAATTAGCAATATATTCTTACTTAAACTTAAGATGCTAAAATAGGAGTGAAAGTTGGATTCTTTTGGTAATTTTTTGATAATTGAAAATAAAGTAAGCAACTAATTAACTTAACTAAAATACTTGCATAATGAGGGTAATATGAAAAAAAATATATTTTTCCTTATTATGAATCTGTGATAAATCTATAAATTATGTTGTGGAAGTATGCTAAATGTGTTGTGCCAAATAGGAGCAATAATATTCCTTACCCTTACTAGAGATGCTATAAAGAACATTGACTAATCTTTTGTTTGAATAGTCTTGAAGACCAGCCAGACAGGGATGATACTTGCTCACACTAGAAAGTTCCCTCTTCTCCCTCCACCTGAGGGCTAACATCTCGTATCAAAACCTAAAACTATAAATCAAATTGGGGGCTTTAGCCGGTCACTCTAAAGTCCTCTAATTCTACACCCTTTAAAAATTTTTTTCTCTATTTAATTGCACTCAACCCCATGAACTACATTCTCATTCATGAACTCAATATTTGATTCTAACCATTTTTGGACTGAGATAATACTATCTCGGATCTTACATGTTCTCACAATAGGTATTAACGTCTTAATTGGCCAAATAAAGAAAAAAATGAAGTGCAAGGCTTCAAATCATCATAACTTCTTTCAACAATGAAGCCTAATACTTCACACAACTTCCATTAAATATTTAATCAATTATCATTTTAAGGGAACAAATAAAGAAAACTACTCAAAATCTATGGAGAAAACACATAGTTTAAAAGTAGAAATCATGCATGCAAACAAGAAATCTAAATTAAAACCAAGTGTTGTCACAAACATAAAGACTTATCTCAAATCCCCTCCATAAAATCTCTTGAAGTTCCTTTGAATTCCATTCCTTCACTCATAATACAAACTAAATCTCAAAATAAAAAGAAAAGGTGGGCAGCGGGGGCGCCGACGAGCGGTTTACTTAGATAGATGATGGTTGTAAGGTTTAATGAGTAGCTGGCCTCATCTCCTGGAAAATCTAAATTTTTTCTTATAAAAGTCCAAGAAGTGCCTTGATGTTTCTTCAAAAAGGTGTCTCCATTCAATGAATCTTCTATGATTTCCCTTCTCAAAAGCCAATTCAATGAATTTTCATGTCCATGGGCTATTTCTCACGTTTTTATCATGGTTGCTTCAAACAACTCTTCAAAAATCTGCTCAAATTAAATATATAATCAAGTAACTACTTCTGGCGCATAAGCGCAGGATACCTGGCGCTTAGGCGCAGAGCATCTGGCGCTTAATTATACACCAAAAATATATGCATTTTTAGACACATATTTTATAATCATTTTTGGTGATATTGGACTTTAATGAAAGTTATTTTTTGATAATTGTAGGTTATTGAATTTTAGGACTTGAAAGAAAAAAGAAGCAAAAAGGATGAAATTTGGAGCAAAAATGAAGAAGTTAAAAATTTGTTCAGCACCAACGGCGCCAAAAGCATCGCCGACGGCGCTGTTTGACAGAGAGCATCTATTAAATTGCGAAATACTAGCACCGACGGTGCCAATGTCAGTTTAGCCCCTATTTCTAGAAGATTCAACGACTCTTTGGGCGCAATGTCAGTTCAGCCCCAGTGTCAGTTCAGCCCCAATGTCAATTCAGCCCCTATTTCTAGAAGATTCAACGACCAATGCCAGTTCAGCCCCAATGTCAGAATGGGCGCCGACGGTGCCAATGTAAGTTTTCTCATATGGACGCTTTTTGAAGAGTTTTTGGAGGTACCTATTGGAGAACCGACTCTAGGCTTTATTTGGTGACAAAATTGATCAGAAAAAAGACTCATCCTGACATCTCATCGCCCCAATTCAACCTTCTACGCATCACACATTCTTACATTTTTCATTCCACAACCATTTAGAGTCCATTGTTCTTATAATTTAAAGTTTTTTGGTGACATAAAGTGTGAACTCTTCTCTAAGAGTGTTGAAGAAGGAGAAAAGTGAGAGATTTCTTCTTCCTACATTTTCTATAAGGGGTTACAAGGGATTTGCTTTGAGAAAGATTTTCAGATAAGTGTTGTTTGTTTATTAGTGTTGTATGAACTATCTTTTATATATGAAATTTGTGTTTTTTTGTATCTTTCTCATGAAGTCTGAGTAGTTTACTTTATCTTTCTCCCTACACTGAGATATGATGAAATGAAGAGATAATATTGATGTGCTAATATTAAAATATAAAATAAATTGTGATGATTTTTCAACTCCAAACTTAATTTACTTTTCGATCTCGCCAATTGAATTGTTAAAATATGTTGTGAAACATATGATCCGAGAAATGATGTATGAGTTCTACAACAGAGTGAGGATCACATTTGATTCCAAGAAGGAGAATTTTGTTCATATAATTAAGTGCAAATAAATACAGAAATATACTTTGTTGGGTGTAGAATTGGATAATCTTTAGGGTGACAAACTAAAATCCTCAATTCAGTCTTAGTGTTTAAAAACTAAAGCGAGAGTTAGCCTTCTGGTGAAAGGAAGTGGGAGCTCGGGAGTGGAAGCCAATATCCTCCTTGCCTAGCCATGGATTTAGGGACTAAACCTGGGATTAGCCAATAATTTTCTATAACATTGTATCAGTGTAGAGAACTAAAACTACTCCTATTTGGCACAATACATATTTGAACCATTTATCTCATCTCATTTTACCAAAACCTCATAGCAGTGGGAAAGATGCTTTTTCACATAAGAAATCTTCATCACATAAACATAGTTTAATAGTTTAGTAGTTACTGTTTAAACTTTGTATTTCAGTTTTTTTATTAGTTAAATAATTTAGTTCTAAAATTATCTCAACATTTGAAATTAGTGACAATAACTTCGTTTTGACTTTCTGTGAATTTCCTAGTAAGTTTATCATTTCAAATTTAAACCTTTCCCGTAGGATCGATATTTGGGGCTTAGATAAAAAGTCCTTTATTACTTGATAATGATGTGTATAGTTATGTAGAATCCCAACATTAATTGCTTAAATTTCTAATTCATAAATTATTGCATCAAGCTTTTGGCATCGTTGCATAGTGGAGTCAACTATACAATTTTTACACAACTATATCACTCGAGATCACTTAGGCCTCAAACTTGGGCGCTCAGGCACCCCAGTACATTTTTTCACCTTTCTTCATTGTTGCTCCAAATTTTACCCTTTTCACCCCTTTTAGAATTTTATCCATTTTATTGTACCTGCATAAAAAACACACAAATGCCCTTCATTAAAGCTCAATATCTCAAAAATAGTTATAAAAATGTGTTTAAAAACACTATACATTTTAGGTTATCACATGTCCATTCATTCAAGAGACATATCACTTCATTAAAGACCCTTCCAAAGTGTCTAGATACATTGAATCACTCAATGGGGTGTTTGAAAATTTTGGAGCCTTAAAAATACACTCAATATTTGTCCCAAACAACCTACATTCATCAAGTGTCATCTTTGATGCCTCCGGATCTGATTCTAGTGCCTAATGCACCAAGTTACTTAAGTCCACGTTGTTTTGGGTTCTGGCACTTTAGGCACTGATTCAAGCGCTTTAGGTGCCACCTCTCTGTATAACGGTGCTTCACGTGCTAACTTTTTGTAAAGTGACGCTTCAGGCGCCAGTCCTCGTGCCTTAGAAGCCAGAATCCCAAAATTCACTAGTTTGGCTCCAAATTTTCTCATTTTTGCTACTTTTGCTCCAAATGCCTAAAATTGATATATCTGCAACAAAATATTGCTCCAAATGCCTAAAATTGATATATCTGCAACAAAAACATGAAAATACCCTTTTTTAAAGTGCAATATCACCAAAAATAAGCATAAAATGTGTACTGAAAATAACACATTATTTTGGCGTATCAAGTAGCTTATAGAGACTTAACTTTAGTCCAATTATAGGCTAAGAACTAAACCTAGTAGGCTAGAACTTCTCTTAAGTCTAACTGCGGCACTCCCTATGGGACCGATATACCAGAATCAAATTTTGATATTGCTGATATGACATGTACACTTGCGTGAGACCCCTACATTTAGAATAAAGGTGCATCAAGTATTTTAACATTGTTGCAGGGTGTTTCAGTATCCTTCATGTGGGTAAGACCATAAAAAGAGTTTGGGAAAAACTTAAATTATGGAGGTTGATATTTGAGTCTAAAGTTCTTCGCTTGTGTAGATTTAGAACTGATTACTTGAAATGTAATTTTATTAGTAGTAGTTCTAGAGGTAGTGTTGTAACTACGGATGATCGAATCATTTAAAAAAATGTGCACATTCTAGATATCTCAGGTCTCTTGTTCAAAGTGATGGTGATATAGATGGTGATGTGATTATATAGTAGATTTCAAGTTATTTGGTTGAAGCCTACATTATTTTCGCTTGAAGTCAGATTGCGTAACATCTTATTATGTTAATTCTTTTGAAGATCATTAAGTCATAATTGGTTAATACATCTCCATCTAATAGTTTATGCCATTGTATCTATACCAATCTGCTCATAAATATATTTGTTTCATATTTTTTCTCTAAGTGATAAGCCAACTGCAAACAACATACAGATCACTTAATTTACAGTTGTAGATAAAATGTGAACAAAATATACTTTTGAATGAGTTGGTGTAGTAATGCAACTGAAACAGGGCGAAACAAAGCTAAAATAGAGCCAAACGAAGCGAAATGGTGCAGCTGCACAGGGTAGGCACCGATGGCACCAGAACCAGTGCCGACAATGCCAGAGTGTATAAAATGATGTGAAAATGGTGCCAACAATTCCCAAAATAGTGCCGACAGCGCCCAAGACGGTGTGGATGGAATGATGGGCGGATTTCTAAAAGATTCAATGTATTTGGACCTTTTTTGGAAGGTTGTTTGAGGCATCTCTTGGGAAATTTGTCCCTACACTATTATAGAGTACTTTATGTCAGAAAAAGTGGTGTGTGTGAGTGGAAAAATGTGGAGAATGTTTAGATATTTTAGAATAGGAGTAGAAATGTAGATTTCTACCTTTTTGGAGAGATTGGTGAGGGGACATTTAGAGAATCTGTAAGGGAATGTTCTAGCATTGCATAGATCAGCGAGAGACTTTGTGGGAGAGATTTTTATCTTTTTTTCAAGGAGAAAAAGCTAAGTATTGTGTTCTTCATTATCATTTGATTTTTTACACACTTATCTAGTGTATTTACTTTGATTTAATATAGTTTTTTATTGTGTTTTCTTCGTGCTTTGTGATGCGTTTCTCTTACTCTTTCTTCTTTTCTAGAAATAGTGGCATGAGAAGATTATGCTGTTATTTTCCCTTTAATTTTTTTGTTGCAATTAGTAGGATTCATGTTTAGGACATTGGGATGCATGCTTGACTAAGTTTTAATTATAAATTGTGATGGTTTTTCAACTCCGCTCTTAATTTACTTTTCAATCTGGCCAATTGAATTGTTAAAATATGTTGTGAAACATATGATCTGAGAAATTGAGTATGAGTTCTTTAACAGAGTGAGAATCACATTTAAGTCCATGAAGGCGTATTTCGTTCATGGGGTTAAGTGCAAATAAATAGTGAAATATACTTTATTCAGTGTAGAATTGGAGATTTCTAGAGTAACAGACTAAAAATCCCCAATTCAATCTTAGTGTTTGAAAACTAAAGCGAGAGTTAGCCTTCAAAGTAAGGGAAGTGGGAGCCAGTATCCTTCAAGCTTAGTCACGGATTTAGGGACTAAACCTAAGATTAGCCAATAATTTTCTATAACATTGAATCAGGGTAGAGAATTAAAATTGCTCCTATTTGGCACATAAAATATTGAATGTATCTCATTCCTTTAAATTATCCAATTTGCTAAATAAGAATAGTAGTTTTTTACATCTTAAAATTCCCCAAAATAATTCATCCAGAAAGGGTTATCTTTAGAATTAATATTTACATTTTAGAATAATTACTATCCTTACAATTAACATTCACATTTAGGAGTAGTTACTAGATAAAACACCATTTTAATCGACATTCCAAACTAAGGACTAATAGTAGTAGACTGGAATTTTACTAGGAACATCTTTCCTTGCTTCCTCGTGGGATCGATTTTCAGGGCTTAATCAAAAAGTCCTATATTACTTGAAGCGATACATGCACTTGTGTAGAACTCATAGCGTGTGAACTATTTACTATGTTTTATAACATTTCAGTTTTTCACATTAACTACTTAATATTAATTGGGTCAATTTATTGGTCATATTTTTAAAAACTAAATTACAGAGTGATTTCGGGACCAGTCAAGTTTTTGACACTATACTAGAGATTTAAATTGAGATAAAACACGTAGAAAAACAACACACGCTAGGGGCGCATCAGTCCCTTAAGCATGAAAGCTACTAACACATGAATGCTTTTGAGTAGAATCTCAATAGCATGTTGTTCTTGTAGTTGAGGCTCACAATTCTTGCTAAGGTTTCTCCACCTGATGATATAATCCACCAAGGTCTCGTTAGGCTTTTATCTCTCTACTACGAGATCTCCAATAGAAACATGATGTTTTGCTCCAGTAAATACTTTCACGAACAACTGTTCTAACTTGATAAACGTCCTAACTGATCTATTGGGTAGCTCAGTGTACCAATCAAATGGAATTCGTGATAGGCTACTGAAAAATTGTTAGAAGAGCAAAGCTTCGTTACCTTAGGTATTGCCACAACTTATGTGTGAACTATTTGTTATATTTTATAACATTTCAGTTTTGCACATTAACTACTTAATATAAATTTGGTGAAGTTATTGGCCATATTTTTGAAAACTATATTACTGCGTAATTTGGGACCGGTCATGTTTTTGGCAGTATACCAGGGATTTAAATTGACATAAAATTTGCTAAAAAATAACACATGTTAGGGATGCATCAGGGTAATCTTATGAGAAAGCATGTAATGCCTAAGCTTTTGGGCAGCAAAAATTAAAGCTAGACAATGCTTCTCAATAGGCGAGTACTTTATCTCTGTCAGTACCAGACGACGACTCAAGTAGTAGAGCACATTTCCCTAGTCATTGACCTGAACCAACAGGGCTCCGAGAGAGTCGTTTAAGGCTGTGGTATAATGTATCAAACATTTTCCTAGGATAGGGGCTGCCAAAACATAAAGTGTCATTAAATATCGCTTAACATCCTCAAATGTCCACTAGAATTTCTCTTCCCAAACGTATTTGGCGGCCTTTTTAATTAATACCGAGAAGGGCTGACACCTACCTGAGAGATTAGAAATAAAACGTCTCAGATATACCAACTTTCCTTGAAAGAAACATAGTTGTTTCAAGGTTTTAGGAGGAGGCATTTTCAAGATAGCTTTAATCTTATCAAGGTTGATCACAATTTCTCGATGACGGACAACGATTCTTAGAAATTTCCCAGAGGTGACGCCAGAGGCACACTTTAAGGGATTCATCTTAAGATTATATTGTCGTAATCATTCGAACATGATCCTCAAATTATACAAATTTTCTATTTTTTATTTGATCTTGATGACCAAATCATCCACATAGCACTCCACTTGGTTGTGAATGAGGCACTCCACTTGGTTGTGAATGAGGTCGTCAAAGATCTTCATCATAGCTCAAGGATATGTTCCTCTAGCGTTCCTTAACCCAAATGTCATCATTGTATAGCAGAAAATTCCAATCGACGTTCCGAAAGCTGTAAGTACTGCATCCTTTGGAGTCATCTTGATTTGGTTGTATCCTGACGATCCATCCATGAAAGAGAAAATCTCATGTGTCGCTGTGATGTCCGCCATCAATTATAGTATCAGTAATGGAAATTGATCTTTTGGAAAATCCATATTTAAATCCTTGAAGTCGACACCTACAAAAATTTGTCCATTTTTCTTCTTAATTGGTAAAATATTGGCTAACCATGTGGGGTATTACTCTTCTCATACAAATTTAGCATATATTATATTCTTCACCTCGGCAATGACTTGTTGCTCTATCTCGAGGCGCATTCTTACTGGAGCGTATTTTACTGGGGTCATGTTTTATCCACCCCGAGCTTATGAAGTACAGCTTCAGCTGACAGCCCTGGCATTTCATCATAACTCCAGGCAAAGCAATCTTTAAATTCTGACAATAATTCTATCAATTATGGGGATTCTTTCTCATTGAATAGAGAACTTATAAAGCTGAATCGGGGCTGCTCCTCTGTTTTGAGGTTGGTTTCTTTCAATTCATCCCTATTGACTTAATTTCCTCTTCAAATTCTGATGGGGCATCACCTATTAACTGATCTTGAGAGTCATCTACATCGAGGCAATCCTCTTCCAATCTATTAGTAACAACCATGCAAAATTTTGAGTCATCGGTTGATCCTATAGTACCAAATCTGAGACCTTTTGAGTTAGGGGTTTAACTTTTAACATTCCATAATTTCTCAAAAAGTTGTAGCTTATCCTTTGGCATTTTTTTTGACACATATCCCTGTGGTACACAAGGAAAAAAGTAACCAAAATGTAATTCCATTTATTCATTACAATCCTCTTCCAAATTTACATGACTTTAGAAACTAGTAGAATGGGAAGCATAGTAAAATTTAATCGATTTTGAACAAATGCTACAGACTTCCTTGACTTCTAATCTCTCAACGTATTGAGGGTAGATTGGAGTAAGCGTCATGTCATTCACAAAGTGGTTGATCTGATTGTACATCGACTTATATTCATATTTCTCCAGCACTTGCAAGGAAATCTCTTACTGAGATACCTTCTGTTTTGTCATCATCATTTCTTCCTCAGAGCTTTCTTCATCAGAACTTTCTTCCATGTCGATAATGATGGTTGGCCTTGTCTGTTCAACAATCGTGTTGATTTTTCCTCATCCACGTCCCCAGCCTCGATCTCAGGTGTATGGGCTAAAATAATCTCTACTAGATCGTTGTGAAGGAACGGTAGTAGATCATTGAAGCGGAGTTCAATTGCATTTTATTTGTGATTCTTCTGAATCTTGTAAATAATTTTCCATAATTTCACGGGAAAAGACATTCCTCTTTGGAGGTGCGTAGTAGGCAGCGCCTTCATGAATGCCTACTTCATGAGCTGAAAAGGGCTATAAATCTCCCTTGATACAATGTTCTTGACCTTCTTTGAAATACTTGATGTATTGGTGTTGAGAAGGAACCATATTATGCTTGTGAATCCATTATTGTCCAAGTAAAGCATTGAAAGAGGTCTCTGCATCGATAATGTGGAATTTTACGGTTATTACTAGTTCTCCAACTTTCATTAGTAGTGTAATTAATCCAAGGGCTCTTTTTCCTTTTTTATTAAATCCTCTTAACATCATTTTAACATTTGTAAGCTTTTGAGCCTCAATATCCAAATAAGTCAATGTTCGTAGACTCATTAGGTTAAGTAATGCTCTGAGTAATACAAATCTACCAATATTAACAGTGATGTAGCGTGGTCGATTGTGGTCAGTGGTACCAAGCAACAAGTCTTCATCTGTGAAGGTTATCCCAGGCTATTCCTTTAATAAAAAAACTTCATCCGAGGATCTGTTGGCCAACTAAGTTAAGCAAATCTCTGGGTCAAGCAAAGCTATAACCAAAGACTCTTTCTCCTTTTAAAGGATCAGAGCATCGTCAATGCTTAGTTTGGTTGGAAACCTCCTAAGATGAACTAGCACGTTATAATCCACTTTATATAGTGCTCCAATCTTCACTTGATTATGTTTTTCTTCTACTGACAGAGGTGGAGGTAGTTTTTCTTGAGTTACTATTTATTTTCCTTTATCCACTGGAGCTGACCTCGGAGTAACACTTTCCCACTCTTTAGATTTATTTCTGTGCTTTCTTCATCCTGAGGTGTTGTAGGTAAAATTTTTGTGTCTCATCTTCTTCATTAGAGAGATCCAATTTAATGGTAAGTAGTGCACCGTGGCACTTGAGGATTGGCTCCTCACTTCTAGTGCTATCGTAATTGGTGTTGTTGGCATCTTCTTCATTCTTATTAATGGGTTCATTAGGCTAGAGTACGATTTAAGGATCAGTTTGGGTATCAAGATCAGAGTTAGATTGAAAAAATTCAGTTACGTTATCACTAGAAATATTTAAAATGTAGTCAAAATCCTAATCATTATATTCATAATACTCCGGTGGGGCAAAAAGATAATCATACATGGTCAGGGGCTCGAGAATTTTCTTCCCCGAATCTGAGATAAACAATCTAACAAAGGCAGTCCCTATTATACCCCCCATTATATCGGTCTTCATGATGTATTTCTTCTCTTTATATTCTGGTTGTGGCGACTTCCCTGGTGAAATCTCCTTCTCGGGCTGAGCAGGCTGTCGACTCTGAACGGCTGCCTAAGCTGAAGCGGTATGAATCTGATCCAATATCTTCTTAGATGACTTGCTCCAAACTGTGCTCCATTCAACTTTTTCTAAATACGAATATATCAGAGTGATTGGATCGGCCAACATCACATTTACACAATCTTTTTCAGGTTCTTTTAAATATTCTGTTGGGATCATTATATTTCCTTCTTTAAAATTCCTCTCAAACTAGTCTTTGAAAATGAAACAAACCTCTATTATGTGTCCTAACATCCTTTGGTAGGGGTAGAAATTGGGATACTCCTTTTTTTCAACTTCTTCTGGCTCTTCAGTTCTGGTAATCTGAACTCAGGCTTATTCATTAAGTTTCTAAACATCTTTAGCACAACCTCATCTTTGAAAGAATATGCCTTCTTCTTTCATTCCAAATAAGTCAGACCCGTTCTACCTTCTTCTTGGTAAGGTCCTCCCTGGTGTGACCGTTGCATAGATTGGCCAAACTATTGTGCTTATTACTGGGCATGTTGTGACGATTGCTGGAAACTTTTGTGAAAAAGCTCTGCCTGTATCTTTATCGGCTTTTTGCTCTTATTAAATGTTATCACTCGTAAAGACTTCTTGTCGAATTTCCTGGTTGTCCTAGTCTTATCTGACTTCTCTTCGGAATCCATGTGTTTAACTTCCTCTTATAAACTACTGAATTTGCTTAGCAGCTTCTCGAAGGACTTGATGGTGAGTCCCTGATATGCCTAAAAAATGACTACTTTTCAATATATATTTTATGCTAAAATTCTAATAATTTTTAATGATATTACATTTTAAAAGAAGTTATTTTTCATATTTTTGGTTTAAGGAACAAGAAATAGAGTTGTGGAGAAAAAGAAGAAAAAACAGTACAATTTGGAGCAAAAACGATCAAGAAAGAAATTCCTGTCCTGACACATTTCGATATGTCTTTCTATGATTAATCTCTTTCACACTTCTCACACATTTTTGAATGAAATTAAACTTTAAAAAGTTTATTTTTATGCTTATTTTGTAGGTCTATCTGTTAGGAATGCAATGCAACTGAAACGGGGTGAAACAGAGCTAAATGAAGCAAAATGGTGGAGCTGCGCAAGGTGGGCGCCGACGGCGCCATAACTGGCACTGACAATGCCAGATTGTAGAAAATGACGTGAATATGCCGTCGAAGGTGCCCAAAACGACGTTGACAGCACCCGAGATGGTTTGGACGTGATGCTAGGGGAATTTCTAAAAGATTCAATGTATTTGGACGCTTTTTAGAAGGTTGCTTGAGGCATCTCTTAAGAAATTCGTCCCTATACTATAATAGAGACCTACACTATAATAGATTCTATACTATAAACTGAGTATAGAAACCTACACTATAATAGAGTGCTTTTATGTCAAACAAGGTGGTGTGTTTGAGGAAAATAAAACGTGGAGAATGTTTAAAGATCTTAGAATTGGAGTAGAAATGTAGATTTCTACCTTTTTGGAGAGATTTGAGAAGAAATTTTGAGATAATATGTAAGGAGATGTACTAGTATTGCATGGATCCGCGGGAGACTTCGTGGGAGATATTTTCATCTTTCTTTCAAAGGGAAAAAACTAAGTATGGGAAAAAACTAAGTATTTTGTTTAAACTAAGTATTTTGTTTTTCATTATCTTATGATTTTGTTAACACTTATCTAGTGAATTTGCTTTGATGTAATGAAGATTTTCGTTGTATTTTCTTCATGCTTTGTTATGCGTTTCCCTTACTCATTCTTCTTTTTTGAAAATAGCTACATAAGAAGATTATGCCATTATTTTCCTTTTACTTTTCTTTTGTAATGTGTAGGATTCATTTTTAGGATATTAGGATGAATTCTTTAAAAAGTTTTAATTATAAATATGATGGTTTTTACTTGCACTTCTTTTACATTACTATAAGGGCTCGTTGTAGTGCTAAAAGTAGTTGTAATTACTTTAAGACCCAAGATGGTGGTGTAATTCTCAACATAGTGGAACCACATTCAAATTCCATGGATGGTGAAGTTCACGGGGGTTAAGAGAAAATAAGTAGGGAAATGCATATATTGTTGGGCGTAGAGTTGGAGATTTTAGGGTAACATACTAAAATCCCTAATTTGTTCTTAGAATTTAAGAACTAAAGCTACTGTTAGCCTTCAGAGGAAGGGAAGTAGGAGCTCTAAAGTGACAAGCAGTATTCTCCACCCTAACCATGGATTTAGGGACTAAACTTGGGATTATCCAATGATTTTCTATAACACAGAATCAGGGTAGAGAATTATAATTGCTCCTATTTGGAAAATACAATATTTAATGTATCTCATTCCTTTACATTATCCAATTCACTATATAAGAAGAATAGTTTTTAACATCTTAAATTTCTCCAAACCAATTCATTCACAAAGGGTTATCTTTAGAATTAATATTTAAACTGAGGAATTAGTTAATATGCTTACATTTAACATTCGCATTTAGGAGTAGTTGCTAGATAAAACACCATTTTAATCGACATTCCAAATTAAGGACTAATAGTAGTAGACTGAAATTTGACTGAGGACATCTTTCCTTGCTTCCTGATGGGATCGATATTCGAAGCTTAATCAGAAAGTCCTATATTACTTGAAGCAATACGTGCACTTGCGTAGAACCCATAGCGTGTGAACTATTTGCTATGTTTTATAACATGTCAATTTTGCACATTAACTACTTAATATTAATTGGGTCAAGTTATTGGTCATATTTTTCAAAACTAAGTTACTGCATAATTTCGGGACGGGTCAAGTTCTTCGCACTGTACCAGAGATTTAAAATGACATAAAACACGCAGAAAAAAACACATGCTAGGGGCACATCATTCCCTTAATGCTTTTGAGTAGAATCTTAATAGCATGTTATTCCTGTAGTTGAGGCTCACATTTCCTGCTAAGGTTTCTCCACCTAATGATATAATTCACCAAGGTATCGTTAGGCTTTTGCCTCTCTATTACGAAATCCCCAATAGAAACATGATGTTTTGCTCCAGCAAATATTTTCACGAACAACTGTTCTAACTCGAAAAAATTCTTAAATGATCTATTGGGTAGCTTGGCGTACCAATCAAATGTGATTCCTAATAAGCTACTAACAAACTATTATAAGAGCAAAGCTTCGTTACCTTAGGTATTGCCACAACTGGCTCAGAAATTTGTTATATGTCGCCTGGGATTTTTGGTCCCGTCAAATGTCTTAAAGTTTGGTGACACAAAACCCTTAAGGAAGGGTACAACATCGAACTCCTCTGAGTAAAGTCTACCCCTTGAAATCAATGCACCACCCTTAGACTGTGATAAGGGCTCCCAAACTTGTTGTTCAACCAACTGTTTAATATCTTTATTTGGTATGGTACCTGGTGAGGAATCCCTCTTTTGTAGATCCTCTCTGTTTGCGGAGGCAACTTCTCTCCTTTCATTGCTAATATGAACTATTTCTGGTTGGCTCACTCTTGGAGAAGCTACCTGCTATGACTGGGATTGTCCATGTTGGAGGTACCGCCAGCCATAATGGCGGCCATCTCCACCATTCTCTTTTCCATCTGACTAATTTTCTCATCTCCTAGGAAATTAGTCTTGCACAAATCATTCATGGTGTTCCCTTCAAAAAGAGTTGGGCATTGCACGCAGATGTCATAGCTCTAGTCTCAATAATATGAATATCCATGAAATCTTCATCAAGATAATCATTAAAATCAAAATCTTCATCATCATTGATGGCTACTCCGTGATCTTTGGCTAACCCAGAAATCTCAGCTTTGAGCTTTTTATCCTTCTCTTCAATCTTCGCTTCCTGGATCATTTTGAGATATGGAGGATTTTCTTGAACATCCTCCACTTGTTCAACAAACTTGATAGTAATAACTGCCACAATGTTTGATACTTTGGACCTTTGCTTCATTTGACATTCTTTCCTTCCGAGCTCATTGAAACTTATTGGTATGGCGACCTTGGGTATCCCTACCTTCTTCTTTAGCGGTGATTTCTTGAGACGGGGTGTCTTAACGAAGACATCGGTATGCCGAAGAGAGGCATGCTCCTCGCAGTGCATACCAAATATAGTATTGGGTGATTTCTTTAATTTCTCCTTCTTAGGGATTGTCTTTCGAGGAAAATCTGTTGGTATCCTTGGACCCAGATGTGACTTGGTCGGTTGAGGTCCTTCGGACCTTAGAGCGGCAGAGGCAACAAAATCTATAGTATTGATGGTAGTATCAACTCGACTCCACAGACGGAATCTGATGGGAATATGAGCTGGAAAAACTTTAGTTGACTTCTGAGATTGTCCGGTAGATCTGATATCCCACAAGATCTCTATCTTCATTGTAGGGGACACTGTGCAACCCACTCTTTTATGTAGTTCAACCATTGAGCATCCTTCTTTAACGACCAATCTTTGGAACATTGTACAGACTTTAACGATAGAAGCTAACTTCTCCATCTCCTCATTATGACCATTAAGCGATGGTAAGGTAGCAATGATCTTTTGAATAATTTCATATCCATTAGTATTCATTAACAGGTGAAACCTACTCCCTCCAGAAGCAGAGAGGCCTCCAGTAATCCAAGTTCCTCATCGTGAGGAAACTCATCAACGGATATCTTCTTTGGAATTTGTGCTTTAGCAACCTTTTGAGCCTTCCAACTGTGGTTTCATTTTTGAGATTGATATAATGGAGTAGACTTTGAACTCAATCCAATTTTAAATACCAACACTGGTACGATAAATCCTCTTGTTGTATATTCCACAATAATGACCTCCTTTCTTTTGGCAGAAATGGGGACAACAGACTTAGCAAATGATGGCAGTAGTTTTCTCCTTCTTGTAGGAAGGGAAATCCTGGGGACAGTTCTAGTTAAATTCAATGGAAGGCTCCTGAACTTCGGAAGTGATGAACTTCATTATGATGAACTGGGCTTTTCCAATAAGAACTTTAAGTTCATCGAATCTAGTTCCAAATTTGATGGTGGGAACTACATTGCAAGCACTGCAGCTAGTTGGCAAGTTGCAAGAGAAAGTGAGCGTCTGGAAAGCCATTGCAGTAGCTTCAAAAAGAAAGCTCTAGGGTTAGTTATCTGACCAACCCCATGTAATTTTATTGTGAACACTAAAAATTACCAAGGCCAATCTATAGACTGTGTGGTCTTTATTTAATTTTTTTTTATGAAGATTTTAAAATTTAGTAAAAATAGTTTTAAAGTAGAAGGATCTAATTAATTAAAAAAATTTTAAAGAGTAAGCGCAGCACAACACAATTTGATTTAATTTGCAAAGTAGCAAACCAAACTCGAAAGGGAAAGTGAATTTTAGGACCCAGTGCGAGACTGACTTCACAACGCACAATGACTAGGCAGAACTATTCCACCAAGACACCTATTAATGGTCTGATTCCACACAAATAATAAAAGTCCTAATGAACTCCTAAACATTTCTATTCAAAGGTGATCAAACAGACGGTCCTGAAGTCTGGAAGAGTTGTCTGTACTTACCCAAGAAAGAAATGGGTGAAGTATGCCAATGGAAGAATGGTAATTTAGTCCATGAGGTACATGAACACATTACTGATGTATGAAGATAGGATTCCTTGATTTAAATGGAGAGAGAAACTCTTCCTAGTAGAGTCGCCATAAGCTGCCGGTCGCCAAATTGGATATATATATATATAATTTAGAAAAAGTAGTAATTTAAATTTTGAAAATACAAGACTAGATCAATCTCATATCCTCGATAATGTAAATAAACAAGCCTAATACCACAAGTAATGCCTCTATGCCAAAGGGTAGACACACTACTTACTGGTAAGGCTTCATGAAATAAACTAAAGAATTTATGACACCCAATTAAGTCTGCAAAAAATCATTTTTTATGTTGACTGACAAGTCCCTCTATTTAATACAAAAAAATTAAATAGGGTTTATATTAAGATGAGTTCTTGAAAGTTTCCTATAAAGGTAAGCCCTTATAGTTAATTACATTTTAGATAATCAAATTCACTTAAGATAACTCTTAATAAAAATTATGGGATATTGTCTTCGAGAATTTTAAAGGATTGGACTTTTCAAAAGATCAGACAATGAGGTGTGAAATGAGAATGACTCAAATTTGGAACATTTATTTTTGGAATCCAAAGGAAGAACAACTAGGGGATCATGGATTCAGAGGAGAACCTCAGTGATTTCCCAAGCTATCCTATGGCTTGGCTTCAATTTCAAGGAAGAAATTATTTAAATGTTTAACTCTCTCAATTTTATTAATTAGGGCCTACATTCATGTGAACGATCTCACAAATAGCCTGAATAAAGTGAGGATTTACGACATGACAAATGACAACCTCAAAATCCTAAAAATGAGTTAGGGCTTATATTGTATAGCAGGGTTATACGAAGGCATAAAGATATATTGAGGTTTTATGTCACAATAGGCAGACCACCTCAAAATCCTATGGTTTGGTTGTTTAATTCCAATGACTAATTCTAACTAGTGGTTTAGCTGGTGTAGATATGTTTTGCTGTTGAAGATGGTCGTGCTGCCCACAATGCTAGCTCCAAGCTTCTTGTCGTTGTGACTTTAAGTTTTCTAAGGTTTTAAGTCCTAATCTCAAATCAAGTGTTACCTAAGGTTATGGTTATTTAAATATTATGGGGAATGTTAAAGTTGATTAGAGGGACACTGGTTAGGATCCTACGATTCCCGCATTTGGGTATCACTATTTTCTTTCAAATTTACTTAGCCTAAACGAGTTATGAAACCCATTTAAACTAGGGAGATCTCGTTAGCAATTGTGGGTTGCCTCCTTTGAGGGACTCTCTTAAATTCAAAAGGATGTTTAAGTTTAATGAAATTTCAAAGGATTTATGGCTACCTTTGAAACAATTTTTTTTTAGGTTTCGAAAATTTGGATTAATTTTTCAAAAGTTGTTTTGTTTTTTGCAAATAAATTAAAGTGCACAACTATGAAGTTATGATATTTTACGAAAAGTAAAATGCCAAAATTTTTTTAACACTATAAAAGAGTACCTGTCATCTTCTCGGCAATCCCACTAAAAGATTAGCTTTTGCAACATGTATATAATTTTGCAGAACTTTAAATAAATAGCAAGAGTAGATGAAGGTATATCTAACAAACTCCAAACTATGACATATTGAGTCTTGAAAGATCTTAGTGGATGGTTTTAGTACAAAATATAACAAGTTCAATTTGTCCATCAAAATATCTAAGAGATTCCAAAGTGTTCGGACCCTAAACTGCTCTAAAGATCCCTTGAAGTATTTGAGTTCATTTTGAAATTATCCTATTATTCTATTAATCATCCCAAATTACCCCATTGCTCGATGAATCTTGACGTTTTAACCATTTTGAGGATAGGGTATTCAATTAATCAATTGTTATTTCACTTAAAAGTTATGTAGGTGAATGCCCCTAGGGCAAGTTCCAGTCATTAAGGAATTTTGTACCCACCATTAAAGTTGGGCTAGGAGGTGTTAATTATCAATCATGTTATCTTCTAAATCCCATCAAAAAAATTTTAAAATCAAGCGTAGATCACTACCAAGCCACTTAATAAATCTAATGGGAGAAAGTGGCAATCATTAAAATATTAAATTTAAGTGATACATATCCTTAATTAAAGAACATATCATCCAAATTGTGGACTTAAAATAAGTGAACTATCATCCTCCTTACTTAAGCCTATTACTTGAGAGTTATTTAACTTTTATTAACTTCAAAATCTTGATAATTTAGTAATTTATAATTTTATTTTTATTATGGAAAGATGGTAAGTTGGTTTCTACCACCCATTATGTTTCAATTATCCAAACATATCCATTGAGATCAAAATTATCTGTTTTTCCTTTGATTAATCCTAAATTTTGATTAAGGGAAAAAATTTTAAAATGACCACTTTACCCTTGGGGTTCTTCACCTCATAAATTATTAAGCATAATTCAAGTGACTTTAGAGATTTTAGAGTACCCTACCTAAAGGCCCAGTTAAAACATCAGAGGAGAAAATGTGGTTTCAAATTTTAATTTAAATAATTATTTTAACTTATGAAATAAGATTTTTTTTTCAAAACTAACTCATTTAAATAATCAAAGTAAAGTTTTTTGGCTTATCAGAATAGTATTTAGAGGTTCCCTAAGGTTAGAGAAACACTTAGACAAAATTACATAATTTTTTGAATCAAATCTTTAATTTAATTTTATAATTATTTATTGATTTTTATAATTTAATTAAATGGAAAATATGTCTTAATTACAAAAATTATCGTTTATATTTTATTAATCCTCTCTGAGCTCAAAGAACTATATTTTTTGAATCAAATCAAGATTTTATTTTTTTATGATATTTTAATTCATTTATTATAATTATTTTTAAAAAGAAAAATTAAGGAAAATTCATTTATTAAATTTTTGTGAATTTATTTTTAACTTAGAAAAATTATAGAAAATATTTTAATGGCTCCTAAGTGGTCAGAGAATCATTAAGAATATTTTGAAATATTTATGTATCTTTGGAATTTCTAATTATTTTTAATTTAAAATATTGCTAAAAAATTAAGTACTTTATTAAAAATAACTTTTCTTTTTCCTAAGTGCTCGTGATCACAAGGAACTCAGAAAACAACTTTTCATAATTTTTCAAAGTGTATTTAATTTAATATATTTATTTGTGTGCAAAAATATAGTGATTCTTGAAAAATCAACTTTAGTGCTTAAACTTAATCAAATAATTTTTCAAATTTTTACAGTGGAATAACATGATTTTTACAGATAATGTGGAATTATTTTTGTTAATTTTTTATTAATATCTAATTTAAATAAATTAATAGAAGATATACACACTTAAATAAAAATCAAAATGTACAAAATTATTCAAACCATCATGATATTTTTCCTAAGCTTCTCTCACCACAGCAAACCTACTAAAATTTATCTCTTAATTTTTCAAGTAATATTTCAATTTATATAATTAAATTTAGCCGAAATAGCCATATTAAATTTTATATTAGGGCTAGAAGTTTAGAGATGTCCTCTGACCTTAAAAGAATTAGAGAACATGGCCTCTCACATGAGGAACAAACCCTTAAAATTTCAAGCTACGGTGAGCAATGGTTAGCCATAATGAATTGAAATACCACATGAAGTATTTAATTAATTAAAAATCAAAGACTCAACAAAAAATTTTTATAATTGCCTACATTTTTCTCCTCTATTAAATTATTTTTATGATTTTTCTATGAGAAGATATGGATTTTTAAAGTTCTAGTATTTAAATAAATTCAAAAAATCCATATTTTTCTACTTATCGACATGGTGCCACCTCATCGTCGTCCTCTCCAAGCTTTCCACACAATTCTCCACCATTTGATGCCGCCAGCCACCTCATCACCACGCATCCCGTGGTTCGCTTACCATCCACTCGTCGGCTCCATTAAGACCGTTCATTGAATACACACGCGATCGGACGACATTCGTTCATTGTCCCTAAGTGACCTAATCCGTAATTCATTCACACAAGAACCTTAAGATCCCAAGTTAGACTCAACCAATTCACTTTGGTTTTATTTTTACACCTTCATCTACTCAAGATGAACACATACATATGGCTTATATGGTATGAAGTGCACTAAATAGGTATATAGAATTGAATGAAGCACGGTTTAGGATTGAGATTCAATACCTTTCTCTGAGAGGGAAAGCCTCAATAAAATGGTTGTAGCAGCTTTGAATGAGTCCAATGAACCTCTAGATGAAGTCCTGGGAAGTGGTGAATTACCTAGGTATAATTTTGACCAAGGCCGATTTCAGGTGTTGACTAAAGTCTATGTTAGGGGCTCTTTATGATGGGGTTTTTATGGGGATCAACTCCTCTCACTATACTGTGTACACAGTTAACTGGATTTTGGTGGAATATGGAGGTGTGGGGAAAATATGTCATCATTTTCTATGAATTTTGAACTCAAATTTGAGCTCTCATTGGGGAATCCAGATGGGGAAAATGGTGTGCTTGAGCTTGGGAGTTCTTGGAGAGTGGTTGGAAGCAATTGAATAGAGTCTCCCAAAGAAAATTTGCTAGTTCATTATTTTGGACATGGAGGAGGTTGTATAAATAGGGGGGCTTGGGGTGGAGCTCAGGGCTTCAATTCAGCTGCTATTGGGTGCTTAGGTGGAGGGCAGAAAAATGCCAAAGACCAATTGGAGTTGGCCAGCTTGGATGGGTGAGATTTCGTTCGGATTAAGGCTTGAGGGCTCTCAATTTTGGGTACAACAGTGACTAGGGTGGCTGGCTTGGGCAGGGGAGGTGCTCAGGTGACTTAGAAAGCTCAAGGGAATCTTTCACAACAATTAATTTGGGTTGGTTATTGGTTTTGGCAAATATCTCTTTTGTTTAAGCATTTTAGGAAACAAATCACTTAATTTAGGGGATGTTTGTTCCATGGCTCACATATGGTGGGCTATATGGATCTAGCCTGGTCACTAGGATCCAGTTGGTGGCTGTAGCAATCTTAGATTGACCACTTTGGCTAAGTTTGGTTGATTTTGATGCATGGGTTCAATTTGGGTCAAATTAGCTTGAAGTTGGGTTTAGGTTGGGCTAACCATGACATTACACTCAATTGATTGATAAAAATTTTGTAGATTATTTTCATAAAGGGTTTAGAAAAGATATAGAGTGATTTTGAATTGATTTGGAGGGTCAATATGAAAGAATTAGGGCATTTGGTTAATTTTTGAGGGTGTTGGGTTAGAGTTGGTTTTGAGTTGGTCTAGAGTTTGGCTAAGGCCCAATTGTTTATTCAAATTGGTCGTAAGGATCTTCATGAAGAGTTTTGGATAGAAATTGAGTGGAAATTTTGAGGTTATTAAGTTCAATTCGGTTAAATTTTGGGACATGGTCAATTTGAGGCAAAATTGGAAGTTTTCATCCTAGGTGGTTTTGAGTTAAATTGAGGCTTGACCAAGGCCAATTGAAAGTTCAATTTGATATGTGAAAATGTTTTGAAGAGTTTATCATGCAAAAATGGGGCCAATTACATAGATTTGGGGTTCCATTGAATGAGATCTTGACTTTGGGTCAGTTGGGGCTTTTTGATTTGGGTTGAAATTGGATTCCAATGTGGGTCAATTGGACTTTGATTCGATTTCAATCAAGCTTATACATGATGAATTTAAGTTTAGAATTGAAATTGGGTGAAATGGGGATCAAATTGGTGGACATTAGGGGTTAATTGGGGTAATTGGGCCATCACACGTAAGTCGGGGCTTTTGGTCAAAATTGGTCAAATTGATAGAATTGAGCTGTATAGAGTAATTCAAATTGATTTTGGGGACATTTGAAGTGATTTTGGAGGTTTTGGGATAATTTGAGTCACGAAGGGTATTTTGGTAATTTTGGCCAAATTAGGGGTATTTTATTAATTCTAGAAATTTTTGGATGTTTTGACCAATTTGTATAGTTTAAAATGGTTTGTCATGATTTTTTTAAGATTTTGGGTATTTTGGGTAATTCTGGGAATTTTGGAGTTTCAAGAGCATTTTGGTAAATTGGGTAGATTTGGGGGGCATAAGGCTAAGTTAGAGATTTTGGTAAAATTGGGGTGTCAGTCACCCTACTTGAGCCATGGACCAATGGAATCCTCTACTTTGGGTCCTCCATGTACTGGTCTTAGCTAAACCTTTGCCTAAGGCTAGTGGGTCTACGAGAACATCTACATGAGTCTCCCAAAGGAGTAAGGGGTCAAAGCTAGGTAGGCTTGGGTTTAAAGTAGTGAGTGGAAATGTAATATTGAAGAGTGTGAGTGAGAGCAACCAAGACCACACCAACAAAGGGTTAACCCTAAGGCCAAATAGTCTTATGGGGACTCTCTTGAGCTCCCCCATATTGACCTCACCTACTAAGTGCTAGAGGTTAGGGCCAAAATGTGGAACTTCAAGTTGAGCAAAGAAGTGTTTGGAATTTCTAATGGTGAGGGTTCCTTTCTAGTCTTCTAGGAATAATCAATAGGTAAGTCCTACGGCTAAACCCTAGGCTACTGAAGAGGAAAAACTAGACCTCAACCAAAAATGACGTCAACATCAAGGAACTATGTGTAGCTCTTTTGAAGCTTAACAGCATACAAGAGCTAGAAGCAAACATTCCTGAAATACTTTGCAAGCTTGAGAGAATAATTCAACTTAGTTTCTTTGAATTGATGGAGCATCTCCCCGTACATTACCCCACAAGGCATTAATTGGAGACACAGTACAATATCATTGGATGTATCCATTTGTAAGCCAATTACATTTAAACTAGATAGTTAGATGCTTATTTATAAAAAGTATTGATCATTTGTAGAAGCAATATTTGCTTTTTAGATTTTTGAATAAAATATAGAGAGCTGTGAAGAACATGGTCCGACCAAAAGGATCTATACTAGCAAGAGACAACGACATTCTACTCCTACTATTTCACAGAAGAAAAGTTCAAGAAAGGGTCATTGGGTTTGGTGCCACCATCGACACGTTTTATTTTCCAACAGGTTGGTGAAGCTGTGGGTAGGTGAATATCCCATTACTTTAAGGATTATGAACTTCAAGTAGTGACACTTTATGTTCTTCTTAATCGTGACAAAGTACAACCCTTTATTCATTAAGGTATTTATATTTAAAATTTTTGACTCGTTTATCTAAAAAGTGTGATGATTAACTTTTTTAATGGTATTTCAATGTGTGAACAATTTATACTTGGATTTGTTAAATTGAATTAAGGATTATTTCACGAGCAATGAGATTGAGAAAAATCTGCCTCAGTGTTTTACAATGCATGTGATTTAAAATTGGCATATTCATTCTCAAGAAATGGAGTGATAGATGAAGGTTAAAAGTTCTTTCTTGGGGACCTATCCACATTGTAAATATCTAGAAAATTTATGATGTGAATGGGTGTAGGTTTCATATGAGCTTCTGGTCTAAAGGAAAAAAATTCTATTATTTCTTGTGTTTGTGTTAAAGCAAATGACAAGTTTGATGACGTGATAGACTATCATGGGATTTTGGAAGAAGTTGTTAAACTATCTTATCGAGACTCTATTGGTGGAAGAGTTTTCCTATTCAATTGTAGTTGGTTCAATCCTATTCTTGCTCATGTAATAAGAGTAAACTAACCATATAATATACAGAAGTGAAAGTGAATAGAAGATATGCTAAATTTGATCCATTCATTCTAGCTGAAAAGACAATTCATGTTTATTTTCTTTGATATCCATATAGAGCAAGAGATAATGTTTATTCGATGGATATTATTTCGAGCAAACTAAGGCCACCATTAATATTCAAAATAAAATTGAACTTGATCATCAAGAAATTAAAATGATAGGTTTTTGTTTTCTACTTGATGCAATCTATGAAGAGCTTAATTTAGAGGTTGCTAGTGGCGAATATGAAAAAAATAATCTCCGTGATTAGTATGAGTCTGACAATGAATTTGATGAAGAGATCATGACTACATCATCTAGTCACTCTTAAGATTGTGTTGAGTAATAAGAGTTATTTTATTTTTACTTTTGTTTAATTTTTTACTTTAATTTATTACATAGCTTAATGTTTTTAGTTTAAATTGTTGTACCTTGCACTTTACAGTTTAGTTAATTTGTTAACTGCATACTTATGTGTTTTATGTTTATTACTTACTGTTATATTTTTTATTTTATTTCATAGTATGTGTTATAAGAACTAATTAATAATTTTTTTCTCTTTGTTGCAAATGTCGACTGAAGGTTGGGAAAATCTCTCTCTCAACTCTGAGGGGGTGGGGGGGTCGTTCACCACAACACTATTTGATGAATAAGAACATCAGAAGAGGTTGTCTAACTTCAACACACACTTCCACCCTCACTCCAATACTAAGCCCTACCCTTATCTCGATCACCACCGTGTTATCGCCACAACCCCCACCTCCGTCCTAGCCTAAGCACCCGACCACTGCCCCTACCACCAACCCCACCCAACACTCACCACTGCCACCACGCTGACGACCATCTATGAACCTGCCAATGCACCTAGACCAAACCCTATCTCTGTACCTGCCTACGCACTCGCCCCCACATTCCCCCCCTCAGCCACTGCCATTACTTGTACATCGAACACTAATATTACAACCACCCGCAACCCGTGCTCTGCACCTGCCCCCACCCCGACGCCCTTACCTCTACCCCGACTGCAATGAGGTTGAGTGCATTAGAAGTCTGCACTACATCTACCGAGCAGGAGTTGACAAGCAGCAGTTACCGCATCGAGCTTGTCGGCAACACATATGTTTTCTTTAATGATATTGTAAATCTTTTTTTAAAATTTTTTCAATTAACTATAAAACTAAAAAACTTTTTTTTTAAGGTTCTACCACTAGCCTAGACTATATATGCCATTCGGGATATCATTCGGAGCAAGTATGATTCAATATACTTGTCATGGATGGATATTCCGATGGTCATTTGACCAACCAACAATTACATGTATTTTCAATCTCCAATATATTGCCAAAAACTTGTCCCAATTTATATTTAGCGGCTTGTGTGAATAAATGAGATGATATAGAAAATAACTAGTAAAACTTTACATTAGAGGTACTACGGAATTATGCATATCATTTCAAGTAATATAGGATTTTCTTAAAAAATCCCAGTATCGATCCCACGAGGAAAGTTGAACACTTTAAACTAGAATTATAAAGTTCTATCTAAATTACAGATAAAATAAAAGTAGAATAATGTTGATATGATTGCAAAGGTTATGACTAAATTAAAGTAGAAAGAAACAACTAAGAATAATAGTTAAACAAAGTAAATTTAACCAGTTGTATATTATGAAAAGATCTTTCCCTTGCAAAGAGATTTTAATCTATATAGGATTTGAATGATTAAAAATACGATGATGTATTCTGACAAATAGGAGCATTCCTATTCTTTACCCCCTCTCGGTGTTAGCAAAGAACATTGACTGATTTAGAGTTTTTCACCAGCTTGTGTAGTAGTGCTGAGTAGATTTTGGCCTCTTACCCCCATTGCGCCCTCTCTTTAGGACCTACTAGGGACCCTTATGATCCAAACTATAAACCAAATTGATTGAAAGAAATTATTCTATAATCCTTGAAACATCAATTCTATGTTAATCAAAACATATCTCCTTATCTATTTGCGCTTTCCCTTAAGTGATCGCAATGAATCTGTCCAAAATGTAGTGTGACATACACTAGCAGAATGAAATCATAGCCCTCCCACATCATTATGTTTCTCAACTGATTTTAACCTCACAAACGACCAATTTATAAAGTCAATGAAGAATTGATCCTGAGTGAAATATAGTTGTGGAAAAATTATATTGTTAGACTCCCCCTATGCAACGGTGCCAAAAGTATGCAACGGTGCCAAAAGTTGATGCAATATTTTATAAATTAGAAATTTAAGCAATTAATGTTGGGATTCTACACAAGTATACGTATCATTATCAGGTGATTAAGGACTTTTTATTTAAACCCCAAATATTGATTCCACGGGGAAGGTTTAAATTTGAAAAGATAAATTTACTAGGAAATTCACAAAAAGTCAAAACAAAATTATTGTCACTAATTTTGAATGCTGAGATATTATTAAAATAAATTGTTTAACTAATAAAAAAACTGAAATACAAAGTTTAAACAGCAACTACTAAACTACTAAACTATATTTATGTGATGAAGATTTCTTATGTGAAAAAGTGAAAAAGATTTCTTATGTGAAAAAGCATCTTTCCCACTACTATGAGGTTTTGGTAAAATGAGATGAGATAAATGGTTTTAATATGTGTTGTGCCAAATAGGAGAAGTTTTAATTTTCTACCCTAATATAAATTTATATAAAATCATTTACTAATCCCATTTTTAGTCTCTAAATCTGTGACTAGGCTAGGAGGATACTGGCTCCCACTCCAGAGCTCCCATTTCCCTTCCCCTGAAGGCTAACTCTCTCTTTAGTTCTTAAACACTAAGATTGAATTGAGGATTTTAGTCTATCACCCTAAAGATTCTCCAATTCTACACCCAACAAAGTATATTTACCTTTTTATTTGCACTTAATTTCATGAAAAAAATTCTCCTTCATGGAATCAAATGTGGTCCTCACTCTGTTGTAGAACTCATACTCCATTTTTCGGATCATATATTTCACAACATTTTTTGACAATTTAATTGGCCAGATCAAAAAGTAAATTAAGTTTGGAGTTGAAAAATCAACCCAATTTATTTTATATTTTAATATTGGCACATCCATATTATCTCTTCATTTCACCATATCTTAGAGTAGGGAGAAAGATAAAGTGAACTACTTAGATTTCATGAGAAAGATACAATAAAACAAAAATTTCATATATAAAAGAAAGTTCATACAACACTAATAATCAAACAACACTTATTTGAAACTCTTTCTAGCCACTTCTAGAAAATGTTGGAAGAATAAATCCTTCACTTTTCTCCTTCTCCAATCCTGTTAGAGCAGAGTTCACACTTAATCTCACCACAAAACTCTAATGATAAGAGCAATGGGCTCTAGATGGTTATGGAATGAAAAATGGAAGAATGTTTGTTGCATGGAAGGTTGAACTGGGGCAATGAGATGTCAGGAAGTATCACTTTTTTGATCAATTGTTGCCCCAAATAAAACCTAGAGTTGGTTCTCCAATAGGTACCTCCAGAAACTCTTAAAAAAGCATCCAAATTCATTGAATCTTCTAAAAATAGTGACTGAACCGACATTGGCGTTGTTGGTGCCCGTTCTGGTGTCGTTGATGCCAGTCTTCCGCAATTTAATTTGCTGCTCTCTGTTAAACGACGCTGAACAAATTTTCAACTTCTTCATTTTTGCTCCAAATTTTATCCTTTTTGCTTCCTTTTTGTTTCAAGTCCTAAAATTCAATAACCTGCAAGAAAACATAAAAATACCTTCCAATAAAGTGCAATATCACCAAAAATGAGTATGAAATAAGGGTCTAAAAATGCATATATTTTTGGTGTATCAAAATCCCTCAAACTTACATGTTACTTGTCCTCAAGTAACTCCTCTACTATATAAAAATATGACTTATGGTAAAGAATTTAACTTCTAGATTTCCATATCTTAGTCCACTAAATATAATAGAATAACTTAAGAAAAATTTAAAACAACTCCAGTTAATTCTAAAGGTATAAGAATATTTAGCAATCAAGTCCAAGGTTTATGATTCTCTATTCTTTTCAAGAAAAATTGCAAATTGTCATATTAAAGTCACATAAAGTATTCATATGAAAATGAACTTCACAAAGCTCTAATAAAAGTTTAGAAAATGTAGCAAGCCTTCTTTTTTAAATTGATTCAAGTGAAGCCAATTTTTAATTAGGCATCTCCTCAAGCTTCTCTCCATATCTTTTCTTTTCTTTTCTTTTCTTTTCTTTACTTTTTTTTATATGTGTGAGGATTACTATATCTGGATAGCCTTTAATGATTTTGAAATTCACTATCGTCTTCTTAAAGTCAAAAACTTGTCACATTTCTTCACTTAACAAATTTATATTAGCTTAAAGATTTCATAAAGTTTAATTCTTTTCATCTTACATGAACCTTTAATATTTTTAATATTTCAAAAACACAATTTTCTTTACTTAAAATAGAAAAACATAGTCTTTTTCTTTCATACCAAATATCTTAATCTCTAAAATTAACCTTTATTATTGAAAATTCTTACTTAAGTTTACTTTATGATTAGAAACATAAATTAAGTTATCTAAAGTTAACCCTTAATATCAAAGGTCATGTTAAATTAAGAATTTTAAAAATATAGATAAGTGAGAATAAATAAAATTAAGTTTCTTTCTTTAAAAAGGAATTTTTCTTGCCCGCCCCCCCAAACTTAGCATGAAGAACTAAAAAATAAAGGGTGAAAGAAAACATTAAATATTTAAGGAAATGACATACCTATTGAAGCTTCCGATTTTGAAACTTTAATTCTAAAAATACTGCAGATGCTAATATAAAAGCTGCAAGACTTAAAACATTAAATTGTGCATAATACACATAAAATCTATCTAGAATAAGTTAATTACAATACATTTAATAAAATACAAAAACTAACAACAGAATTAAACTGACTTCCATAAATGAAAACAATTTTACAAACTATAGTTTACAACTCAACATAACAACAAAACAAAGTCTCACAATCTAACAAACAGTCTCAAAAAAATAACAAAAACAAACAACACAATAACAAACCACAATCAAACATAAATGAAAAAAAATCACGAGTCGTCATCATCATCTTCTTCTTCTACATCCATATTCTGCTGTTGATATGGAGTAAAAACAGGGTGACTAGGAAACTGAACTTACTGATCACCCTTCATGTATCTCACCAACGCATCATCACAAGCAGCATCATATTCAAACTTTTGTTGTATCAAATCATCAGAGTGAGTATTTTTGGCATCCATGTTTTACAATCTATGATCCATTTTTAAGATATCTCCCTATGGGATCATCATCTGGTCTAAAAGTTTTCGGTTAGTAGGGTCACTAGAAGTAGGGGTCCTCGAAGTAGAAGGAATATCTCTGGTCTTACTTCCAGATCTCCAATCAACATGAGATTCATGTCTTTAAATTGGAAGACCCAAGAGACTCAATCCTTTCTTCCACAGGTCTAAAATCAACTCCTGCCTATTCAGAGAGTGTAAAAATAAGTGCAAGGTGTGTCGAACCACCAGTGATCTCTCCTAAAGCAATAGATCTAGTGTTCATATGGATAATAGAGCCTACATTTATCCTCATCACCTGCTGAATATAGAAGTTCAGGATGGCTCTATTCTTGTCACCTCACCATAATGATTTTTCGGAATCATTCTTCCAGAAATAAAGTAGTGTCAGGCCTTAGATACTACATTAAGCATAGAAAGAGAAAAGTTTACCTTAACACCATTTTTGACTTTCTAGGTCCCTCTTTTATCAGTAAGAAAAAAAGAACCTCATTTAAGGCCTCATTACTAGCAGAAAAAGATTTATACTGGCAACTGTAAACATCTTCCAATTGATAAAACTCATTAATTTTTCTTGGAGAAAACTCCACCTTTCTCCCACGAAAAAAAACAAAGTCGTCAAAAGCTTCAGTAAAGTTAGCATATAACTCCATCACTACACCAATAATCGCATCGGCAGTAAAATAACAGAAATTTTTCCACTGCTAAACATTAATTAATCGCTCGACTTCTCCACCTGGGTTTTTAAAACCACGATCCAGAATTACTTTATTATGCTCAAGTAAACTATTGAATCGAGCACTAGCCCTGAAGTTAAAAATTTTTTTTTCATCATTATCTACTTTTCTTTTTCCTTTGCTCATTCTTGGTGCAATGGGAAATCTAGAGAAAATTTGAAAAAATTCAAATAAATTCCAAAAATTTTGAAAATCACAAAGTAAAATACTTTATACTTAAATCTACTAAGTAAGAGTTTTTCACCAAAGGATTTTCTCAAAATCTCTCAAAAAATTTCAAAATTTTTGGATCTCAATAATGTGAGATAAATCCTTCGTGAAAATCAAAATTTTTTAGTTCAAAGTGTATCTCTTACCTAGAGAAGATGAAATCCAAAGTTCCTTTACCTTAAAATCTTCTCAAATCCAAGCAAATTTGAGTCCTAGGTGCAAAAATAGGAGGTTGAAAGTGACTCAAAGGGTAAAAATGGCGGTTTATGATGAAATTCATGAATTTTAAAGGGTTAAGGGCTGTTCTTGGGTCGAGTGCGCCGTCGGCGCCCATGCCAGCGCCCTCGGCATAGAAGGCCTAAAAATTTTCAGTCTCATTTTTAATAGAAGGGATTTTGATACGCCCATGCCAGCACCCTCGGCACAGAGATATTAGTCTCATTTTTCAGGAATGTCCCCAATGCTATCTTATATAAGTAGTTCTATATAATATCTAGATTAGATACTGCATTGCAATGTCCCCATAAAGTATCTAATCTAGCAGACCAATCCAATTTATAAGGATTTACAACTTTTTTCTTAAATTCATTTAATTTCATGATTTGATATCTCTGTTAGACTGCTAGTCTGAGGATGATAAGCAGTAGAGAATCTATGCATAATATCATATTTTTTCATCAATTTTTTGATTATCTTATTCCTAAAATGAGAATAATTAATCTCGGCATTTCATATTTTGTAAAAATATTTTCAATTAAAAATTTAAAAACACTCCAAGCATCACTTCTAAGTACAGCAATAGCTTTAATCCATTTGAACTATAATCAACAAATAGTAACACACACACACACACACACACACACACACACACACACACACACAGATACATACATACATACATATATATATATACGGTTCAATCTGGATAGATGACAATAAGCATACAAAATATGAAGATTTACATGCATACCACTCAATTCTATTCCCAAAAGAAGGCATAAATGGTCCCATAAAATCTAATCCCCACACTTAAAAAATTTCAACTTCTAATGTGTAATTTAGAGGCATTTCATTTCTTTTAGAAATATTTCCTACCCATTGACATTGATCGCATGTTTTAATATATTCATTAAAATCTCTAAAAAGGTTAGGCCAATAAAATCCAGCTTGCAAAATCTTATATGCAGTTCTATTTGTTTCATAATGTCCTCCAAATTCAGAATCATGACATCTTTCAATTATCTATTGAGTTTCATCATAAGGCACTCACCTTCTAATAATTAGATCTTTACATTTTTTATATAGATATGGGTCATCCAAAAAATAGAATTTTGAATCATATATAAAATTTTTTAAATATAGATTTTTGATACCAGGTGGTAAACTATCATTTACAATATAATTTACTATATCGGCATACCACGGTACATTCATTTCATCAATACTATATAATTCTTGATCAGGGAAATTCTCTAAAATTTCATTTGCAAAACTAGTTAATATTTCTCTTTCTATTCCTTTTGTATCAACTACAGTAAAATCAAACTCTTGCAATAGAAGTATCCATTTAATTAATCTTGGTTTAACGTCCTTCTTTTGCATCAAGTATTTAATAATAGAATGATCTATATACACTATACATTTAGTTCGAAGTAAGTAAGGTCTAAATTTATCAAAGGCATAAACAATAGCGAGTAACTCTCTTTCAATAGTAGTGTAGTTAATTTGAGCATCATTTAGAGTTTTATTAGCATAATATATTACTTTAAAAACTTTGTTGTGCCTTTGTCTTAACACAACCCCAATAACATATTCACTAGCATCACACATTATTTGAAATGCTTTCTCCTAATCAGGTGGAACTATTATAGGTGTAGTGATTAATTTTTCTTTCAATAATTTAAATTCTTTTATGCATTCATCATTAAAATCAAATTTTGTGTTCTTTTCTAAAAGTTGGCATAATGGCTTAGTTATTTTATTAAATTTTTTTATGTAACGCCTGTAGAAACCATCATGTCCTAAAAAGCTTTTAACCCCTTTAACATTAGTCAGAGGTGGTAATTTTTCAATAAATTAAATTTTTGTAGGATCTACTTCCATGTCATTTTTCAAAAATTTAATGCCAAAGTACACTTCCTCCTGCAATCATAAATTTTCTTTTTTCCCAAATTAGTACTAGGTTGATTATTTCACATACTTCTAGAACTTTTTCTAAATTATTCAAACATAATTCAAACGAAGTTCCAAATACCAAAAATTCATCCAAAAAAACTTCCACTCCATGTTCAATAAAATTGCTAAATATTAACATCACACATCTTTGAAATGTTGCAGGTGCATTGCATAGTCCAAAAGGCATTCTACAAAAAGCAAATGTTCCATATGGGCTTGTAAATGTTGCTTTTCTTGATCTTCTGGAGCAATTGGAATTTGATGATAACAGGTATATCCATCTAAAAAGCAATAATATTTATTCCCAGCCAATTCATCCAATGTTTTGTCTAGAAAAGGCAAACTAAAGTGATCTTTTCTGGTGACCATGTTTAATTTTCTATAGTCAATACAAATTTGCCAACCAATACAAATT
>NW_018219348.1:18124-28013 GCF_001263595.1 Phalaenopsis equestris | reverse complement strand
TTCAACGATCACTTCCCCTTTCTTCGGAACACAGTGAATTGGACTTACCCAAGCACTGTCTGAAATAGGATATATAATTCCAGCGTCTAGCCATTTTAAAATTTTTTTTTAACATCTTCTTTCACTATTGGGTTTAATTTCCTCTGAGGATCAGCTTTAGGTCCATATTGTTCATCTAATAGGACTCTGTCTATACAAATAGAATGAATAATTTGTTTAATATCTGCTAAGGTCCATCCAAAAGCCTTTTTATATTTTTTTAACATATCTATTAATTTTTATTCTTGAATTTCTGTTAATTCAAAAGATACAATAACAAGTAATGTAGATGACTCTCCTTAAAACACATATTTTAAATGGGTAGGCTATATATTCAGTTCAAGTTCAAGTGGTTTAGTACTTGAAGAAATAAGGTTTTGCTTATCATTTTCCAACAAGTCTAAAGTTTCAAAGTTGCCTTGAATATAATCTAAATCTTCTTCTTTTATTTCATCTTTATTTTCAAAAAATTCTCCTTGCTTTAATTTGTCTTCGAACTCATTCTTAAATTTCTCATTACTAACATAATCAGTTACTTCATCCTAAAACAGTCATTATCTTTTTCTATTGTTGAATATTTCATAGCTTTTGTAATAGCTTTTGTTATTTCATAGCTTTTGTAATATTAAATGTTACTTCTTTATCATTAACTCTCATTATTAATTCTCCTTTTTCCACATCTATCACAACTCTCCCTATTGTAAGAAATGGTATCTCCAAAATATTAGGAATTTCTTTATTACTATAAAGTCTACAGGGAAAATAAATTTATCCACTTTAACTAATACATCCTCTATAACTCCATTTGAATAAGTTATTGATCGATCAACTAATTAAAGAGTTACAGTAGTATGGGAAATCTCTCCTTAATCTAAACATTTAAAGATCAATAAAGGCATAAGATTGATACTTCCTTCTAAATCACATAAAGTTTTTCCTAAAAAATTCTCACCAATAGCACAAGGAATAGAAAAACTACCAGGATTTGTTAATTTTTGAGGAAGCTTTTTCTGAAAAATAGCACTACACTCTTTACTAAGTGCAACGGTCTCATAATCTGTAAACCTCCTTTTCTTGTTTAATATATCCTTCAAAAATTTCACATAACTTGACATTTTTTCCAAAGCTTCAACAAAAAGAATGTTTATCGTTAACTTCTTGAGGATTTCTAAAAATTTTGTAAATTGTTTAGCTTTATTATTTTGCTTCTGTCTTTAAAGAAACGGAGGTAATAATTTTCTAAAGGACCTTGTGTTTGTTTATTTTCATTTTAGTCACTTTCCATTGCTTCTTTCTCTTCATCAACTTTAGTTTCTTTTTGGATCCTTGTTTCAACTTCTTTTCCACTTCATAATTGAATAGCTTTAATTTACTCCTTATTTTGATAATTTGGATTAACTTCCACCATACTCGGAAGAATTCTAGAGGGTCTGTTACTAAGTGCAGTAACAATATGTCCTAAATGATTTCCAATATTACTAATAGCAACCCCTTGATTCTGTATTTGATTTCCCATGTTTAACATTACTTCTTCCATCATCAACTTCTTTTCCTTAACTTGTGGGTTAGGATTAGAGTTAAATCTTGGAGGATAATAGAGTAGATAACTAGGATTTACTTGGTTGTTCAAATTTCTGGAGGGATTCACCGAATTATTATAATTATTCCAACTAAATTTAGGGTGATATTTCTATCCAAGATTATAAAAGTAAGAATAGGGATTGTTATTTTGATAATGTATAGCATTTAAATTTTCATAAGATGATTGAGTATCAATGATCTGTCCTAGTGAATTTTCCTCTAATACTGGGGGTATTTGAGAATAGTTGAGAATAGTTGGGTATTTGAGAATAGTTCACTTCTATTTGATCAATCTTTTTTGAAATAGCAGCAAATTAAGATACTAAAATAGACATTGCATCAAAATCATGAATACTAGATACTTTCTTAGGATTTACCATTTCAGAGGACCATTGAAAATTTTTAGTAGCCATTTCTTCAATTAAAAAATATGCTTCATCAAAAGGTTTTGACATTAATGATCCACCCGCAGCAGCATCTATAATAGATCTAAGTGATCCCACTAATCCATTATAAAATGTTTGAATTATTAACCAATCTTGTAGAGCATGGTGTGGACATTTTCTAAGAAGATCTTTAAATCTTTCCCAAGCTTCATATATCGATTCCCCTTCAAATTAACAAAAAGATGTAATATCATTTCTAAGCTTAGCAGTTTTCAAGGGTGGAAAATATTTAGCTAAGAATTTTTGTGATAGTTTTACCCAAGTTTTGATAGATCCAGGTGCTAATGAATTTAACCAAGCCTTGGCTTTATCCCTTAATGAAAAAGGAAAAATTCTAAGCCTAACAACATCATTAAACACTCTGTCATATTTAAAAGTAGCACAAATTTCAAGAAAACTAGCAAGATGTAAGTTTGGATCTTCAGTATGTGATCCTCCAAACTGACTATTTTGTACCATTTGGATAACAGTAGGTTTAAGCTCAAATAAATTAGCAGCAACATCAGGATTTTGAATAGTCAATTGAAGTTCATCTGTTGTCAAATTAGCATAATCTTTTAAAGGTATTTATTGATTTTTGTTTATTTGAGTATTTAAGTTATTCGCCATTTCATTTAAGTTTTTGATTTCTTTATTATTGTTTTCAAATATTTCTAATAATATGCTCTAATTCTGAATTATAAGGTACTAAAACTTCAGATCCAATATTTTGCATAAGCAAATATAACAAGCGAAAAAAAAAATTTCTTAAAAATAACTCTTAAATAAAAATATTTTTTCTTTTTGGATTTTTGAATTTTTTTAATTTATATATTGTATATTTTATCTCTAAATTTCCTAATTTACCAAATCTATTTAATTTACCATTACCTTATCTGGGAATGGCACCAAAAACTTGAGCTCGAGTGAAATATAGTTGTGTAAAAATTATATAGTTGACTCCGCTATGCAACAGTATCAAAAGCTTGATGCAATATTTTATGAATTAGAAATTTAAGCAATTAATGTTGGGATTCTATGCAAGTATACATATCATTATCAAGTTATAAAGGACTTTCTATTTAGGCCACAAATATCGATCGAACGGGGAAGGTTTAAATTTGAAATTATAAATTTACTAAGAAATTCACAGAAAGTCAAAATAAAATTACTGTCACTAATTTCAAATGTTAAGATAATATGAAAAATAATTTTTTTAACTAATAACAAAACTGAAATACAAAGTTTAAACAGTAACTACTAAATTATTTAACTATGTTTATGTGTTGAAGATTTCTTTTATGTGTGTTTATGTGTTGAAGATTTCTTATGTGAAAAAACATCTTTCCCACTACTATGAGGTTTTGGTGAAATCAGATGAGATAAATAGTTTTAATATGTATTGTGCCAAATAAGAGATGTTTTAATTTTCTACTTTGATACAGTGTTATAGAAAATCATTGGCTAATCCCAGGTTTAGTCCATAAATCTATGGCTAGGCTGGGAGGATACTAGCTCCCACTCCAGAGCTCCCACTTCCCTTCACCTGAAGGCTAACGCTCGCTTTAGTTTTTAAACACAAAGATTGAATTGGGGATTTTAGTTTGTCACCCTAAAGATTCTCCAATTCTACACCCAACAAAGTATATTTTCCTATTTATTTGCACTTAATTCCATGAATGAAATTCTCCTTCATGGAATCAAATGTGATCCTCACTCTGTTGTAGAACTTATACTCCATTTCTCGGATCATATATTTCACAACATATTTTAATAATTCAATTAGCCAGATCAAAAAGTAAATTAAGTTCAGAGTTGAAAAATCATCCTAATTTATTTTATATTTTAATATTAGTACATTCATATTATCTCTTCATTTCACCATATCTCAAAGTAGGGAGAAGGATAAAGTGAACTACTCAGACTTCATGAGAAAGATACAACAAAACACAAATTTCATATATAAAATAAAGTTCATACAACACTAATAAACAAACAACACTTATCTGAAAATCTTTCTCAAAGCAAATCCCTTGTAGCCTCTTATAGGAAATGTAGGAAGAAAAAATATCTCACTTTTCTCCTTCTCCAACACTCTTAGAGAAGAGTTCACACTTAATCTAACCACAAAAATCTAAATTATAAGAACAATGGACTCTAAATGGTTGTGGAATGAAATATGGAAGAATGTGTGATGTGTGGAAGGTTGAATTGAGGCGATAAGATGTTAGGAAGAGTCACTTTTCTGATCAATTTTGGCTTCAAATAAAGCCTAGAGTCTGTTCTCCAATAGGTGCCTCAAAAAACTCTTCAAAAAGTGTCCAAATTCATCAAATCTTCTAGAATTTGGGCTGAACGGACATTGGTGTCGTCGGTGCCTTTTTTACCGTCGTCGACACCAATGTTCCGCAATTTAATTCACTACTCTCTGTCAAACAGCGTCGTCGGCGCTGAACAAATTTTCAACTTCTTCATTTTTGCTCCAAATTTCATCCTTTTTGTTTTCTTTTTGTTTCAAGTCCTAAAATTCAACAAACTTCAAGAAAACAAAAAAAATATCTTCCATTAAAGTGCAATATCAGCAAAAATGAGTATAAAATATGGGTCTAAAAGTGCATATATTTTTGGTGTATTAAGAATCGGTGAAAGTGTCATCACAATTTTTTAAAGTAAGAAAGAAATCCATAAATCATTATCATCTCATAAGATTAATTCCCAAATGCAAAAAGAAAGAAAAGAAACTACTCAAAATTCAATGAGAATAAAAAAAAACACATACTTGGTAGTGAAATCCAAGTCTTAGAAATAAGAAAAACTTAAAAACAAATACAAAGTACCTTATGTCTTCTCCCTTAAGGATTTCTTCTAGAGTCACCTTAAGGATTTCTTCAAACTAGTACTCATACAAACAAATAACACAATTAAACTTACACTTAAACACAAAATTAGAACTCTCTAAAGCATTCAAATGCTGTCAAAAAGTCCTTTTATTCATCCCATTTTCATCCCTATTAAAAGATCTCTAAAGATAAACAATGGTTACTTCAAACACCCCTTAAAATTTTGGACAAATTCATTGAATTTGTTATAATGATAGTAACTGGCGCTATAGCGCCCATTACGCATGTCTATGGCGTTATAGCTCTGGGAGCGGTGCTATTGCACCATATAAATTGCACTATTTTTGCTCAATTTTCCTTCATTTTATCTAAATGTCCATTCCATATACCTTAAACCAAAAAACATATAAAATATCTTCCTTTAAAGTGCAATATCACTAAGAATATGAATAAAATGATCAAAAAACATGCACTAAAAATAGGTAATTTTAAGGTGGGTCATTCCCCAAAACTTAAACAATACTTGTCCTAAAGTAACTCCTTTGTACTATGTAAAAATTATAACTTAAGGAAGTGAGTTTAACTTAAGGATTTCTGTAGCTTTTGTTTTATAAATATGATAGTGAAACTTTAGAAAATTTTTTCAATAACTTAGGTTCAAACGAAAATGTAAGAATATTTAGTTGTCAAGCCTATGAGTTCTGATTTTCTATTTATTTAAAGATTAACTGTAATTTTGTCTTATTTTGATTGCTTAGAAGTATTACAGTAAAAACAAATTCATCCATACTTTATTAGTAACGACACTAATGCTTTAAGTCTTAATTCAGCAATGTAATTAAGTTTGATGATTCAAGTGGAATCAATTTTTTATTAGGCGTCTCCTCAAGCTTCTCCTCAAAGATTTTTCATTTTTGCTCTTTCTTTCTTTTTCTTTAATTTTTCTTCTCTTTTTCCTTTAGTAACTTTTTCAATGCTATCTTTTTTTTTTTTTCACATCATGTGAGGAATACTATATCTTGATAGACTTTAATGATTTTGAACTCCACCATATTCTTCTTAAAGTTAAAAACTTTTCACATTTCCTTATTTTTACAAAATTGCATTAGCTTTGAAGAATATCTTTCATAAAGTCTCAATTCCTTCTTTTTAAAGTAAAAATATAGGATTCTTAATATTTCCAAAAAATAAAATTTTCTTTACTTTAAATAGTAAAACCATAATCTTATATTCTTATACTTAATATCTTAACTCTAGATCTAACCTTTATTATTTAAAAATTTATCTTAGTTTTTCTATAACATTTATAAAATTTATAATATAGCTATCTAAAGTTAACCTAGCATACCATAGATTATTTTAAATTATTTTTTCTTTAATTATAGTTCTCTGAGGACAAATAAAGTTTAGTTCTCAAAAAGAATTTTTTTCCCTTCCCCCAAACTTAAATTTTCAATTAATTTTAAACAGGATAGTTCTGGAAGAAAGAAAAATCATAAAGTTTAAAATAAGAGAGTAGTACAGGCACAAGAAATAAAGACATGTGAGGTTAACATATCTAACAAAAATAAAAGACTATTCTAGCATTTAAGGAAAAGGTAAATAGTAAAAAGAGTATAACAATATAGTGTAATAAAATTAAATTTATTAGTTCAATGTAAATGCAAACCTAAACATTAAATAGAAAAACTCTAACAAGCAAACATCAACCAACTAACCACAAGAAATATAACATAAAAGCAGAATACATAAAAATTAATAAACAAAAGTTGACATCATCTTCACCTTCAACATTATCTTTATAATTATCATCATCACCAGAATCTAATAAATCCTCCTCCATGTCATCAAGAATTATAAGGTGTAAATCTGGGGCAAGTAGGAAACACTATAGTATTGTCACCCCTTAAGAATTTCTTCATCTCTTTATGATAGGCAACATCAAAATCAACTCTCGTCTGCATACACTCATCATTTAAATAGAGATGGGCTTCTAAGCTTTTCTATTGATTCTGTAATGCTAATATATCTCCTTATTGGATAAATAGTTGCTCCATTACAATATTAAGTGAAGTAGTACCAGAAGTAGAAGGTCTTGAAGTTTAA
This sequence comes from Phalaenopsis equestris, assembly GCF_001263595.1. NCBI lineage: Eukaryota > Viridiplantae > Streptophyta > Magnoliopsida > Asparagales > Orchidaceae > Phalaenopsis > Phalaenopsis equestris. The sequence goes on along the minus strand of NW_018219348.1, from coordinate 21,022 downwards.
GCAGAAGTTGAAGTGGAATGAATATCAGAGCCTTTACTTTAGATGGTACTCCAGTATGCTTTACATACATCTCTAAATTGGTTTTCCTAATAATTTTATTAGATGGTAAGACTTCTTCCCAAGTCTCATATTTCACTCTTGATTCAACACATATGGTAGTAATAAGAGTAGGATAACACATACCTCCAGTAGTTCCTCCCCTTGAGGAAATAAACATGTTCTTAAAAATCAAAGAGTCAACTTCATGTGATTTGTTCATCTGAATGTAATAATTCATTGTAGCTCTTTCTCAGGTTACCTCACCAAAGTGATTAGTAGGAAGCAATCTACTAGAAATAAAATAGTGTCATGCACGAGAATGAACATTAAGCTTTGAGAAAGAAAAAATTACCCGACGTCCATTCTTAGTCCTCCAAACTCCATTAACATCAGTTAAAAATCCCATAATCTCATCCAGTTCATCATCAATAGGATGGAATTCAGAATAAAAACAAGTAGGGACACTATATAGCTTGTAAAGATGATTGATCCTAACAGAATTAATATTTACTTACTACCCTCTCACATAAACCAAGTCATATGATTCATCTAAAAAAAATTGTATAAAATTATCCAAAAGCAAAAAACACAGCGTTGACAGTGAAATAATAGAAGCTCTCACACTGTCGCTTCTCAATCACATATTCAATTGTTCCACCAGGAAGAAGAAAATTTTTTTCTACAATCAATTTCATAGATTGTAGATCACTATATCTTTCCCGTGTTTTCATACTGGCAAATTTATCAGAATCAAATACTCCCTTTCCTTTTCCTCTCTTCATTTTAGGAGCCATGATAAATATAGAAAAGTCCAATAGAAATACCAATAAATCTCAAATACTTAATTCTTCGGCTTCAATAAACACATTCTAAACTCAATAATCATTTACCAGTGGATTTCTCACCATTTCAAACAAAGTTTAAGATTTTTGGCCAAAACATTAATGTTGAAGAAATCCATGGTGAAATAAAAAATTTTCATAGCCGAGATGAAGATCATACCCAAATATGATGAAATCTAGAGTTTGAAGTCCTAACTTCAAGCCAATCAAGCACAAATCCAAGCCCTAGGGGAGAAGAATGTGAAATAGTGGAGGAAGGATAGGAACCAACGTTAAAAATAGAGTAAGTCGGTGGTCCATGTTTTGTAAATTTCTCTTGATTTGATTCGACACTGTAACACCTTTCAAACCCATCCAAAATTTTATGATTTTTGATATTATGACAAAGAATAGAAAATCTAGGATGTTTAAAGTCTAATTTTATAGTTCAATGGCCTTTTCTTTTATTGTTCAACATCATTCCAAACTCTAACTATTCAATAATCTAATCCATAATTTCAAACACAAACAACACAGAACTAGTTTTCTTATATTAATAATATTTTTAGTACAAGCAACACAGCAAAGTCATAGTAACATATCAATACAACAAAAAAACCAAATTCAGAAGTACTAAAGCCTTAATAATCACAATGCTGGGACACTATACAAAAGAGGTAGTTACTAAAACATATGTTTATAAAAGGAAAATTTTAGGATCAGTTGTGAACAATGGTGTTACCCTCATGTTCACCCTCTAAGTAGTTATGGTCGTAAGCAAGATAGAAAGGCGCATGAAGAAAATATGAAGGCATCTTATCATCAATCCACTTATTTGTGTTATACATGGTAATTTGAAAGTCTTGAGAACTTGCCAAATTATTGAATTGGAATTTCAATTGTCAATCCAAATTCTCAAATAGATGGAACAAGTTTTCATACTTAAAATTAGGTTGAGAGATGTCACCTTCAATCTTCCCAAATTTATCCATAAGTAGCTCTAAACTTAATGCAAGAAATCCAGTGAACTAATTTTAAGCATCCTTAAGCATCATTTTCTAGTCCTCTAATATTCCATTGTCATTGCTCTCCAAAATCTCTATAGTAGAAATTACTTGCCTACTCTCAAATCTCTCCAAATTGCTTAAAAAAGTTGAAGGAATGCTTCAATTCCAGCCCTAGACCGTTTTCTAAGGAAAAATAAGATAGAAAACTAAATTTTGGTCATTCAAAGTATGTTACTCAAAATGTAGCACCATAGCACCAAATCTGGAGCTATAGAGCCAGCCCATCTATAGCATCAATCCACCTATAACACTAGTCTACCTTTTTTAAATTCTAAATTTCTTTCTTCTGATCTTCATTTCCATTAATATAATAATGTTTTGTGCCAACATAATCATGTAAGACTCCAAATTACATCAAAAATTCATCACAACAATAATCAACAAATCAACAACACCGATAACTATGGGTTGTCTCCCACAAAGAGCTTTGTTTAACGTCATCAACCCGACATATCAACTGCTTTAATCTGGTTGACCCAACATTAACATCTACTCAAATGTAGAACTATCTCCACTTATATAAGCTTTTAACATGTGTCCATTTGCCTTAATTATTCTTCTAGTCTTAGGATCTTCAATATCTGCAACTCCATTTGGATAAACTCTTACCACAATAAATGGTCCTGACCACCTGGACTTTAGTTTTCCCAAAAATAATTTCAAACTTTAATTATATAATAAAACTTCTAATTCATGCTCAAAATGCTCTTTCAAAATTCCTTGATCATGCCTCATTTTCATTTTTTCCTTATAAATTTTTGCATTCTTAAAAGATTCACTTCTCATCTCGTTAAGCTCATTTAATTGCAATAATCATTTTTTCTTCTGGATCCTTTAAATTATAATTAAATTCTTATATTTCCCAGTTGTCGGGATTATTTAGTTAAGGAGTTGGTCGTTGGAAGCTATCAGCTGCCAAAATTGAAATCCCATCGCCCGCTTTGAAAAAGCATTTTAACTTTATATATATA
>NW_018219348.1:14659-16790 GCF_001263595.1 Phalaenopsis equestris | reverse complement strand
AAAATTCCTTAGACTTAAACAACAAAGCCATAGGACTTCGAGGTTGCTTGGTTATGCAACGTAAATCCTCACATCATCTTTAGGCATTCGCATAGCCAAATCAAACTGATCCCATATCTTTCAAAGTTTTGATAAAAGAGCACTAAACCTCAAGCTATGTATCTATCCCAAAAGATAAACACAAGACTTGAGGGTGAGGCTCGTTGAGGAACACAAGACTTGAGGGTGAGGCTCGATCAAATAAACAAAGAAATATATGACATCTGTTTGGTCTACGAAATCATTTTTTTATAAGCTGACAAGTTCCCCTATTTAATTTGAGAAATTAAATAGGGTTTATATTAAGCTGGGTTTGGAAAAATTTCCTATAAAAGCAAGCCCATATAGTTAATTACATCTTAGACAACCAAAGTCGCCTAAGAAAACACTCGATAAAAATCAGAGGATATTGTCTTCAAAGAGGACAAAAAAATAGGACTTTTCAACAAAATCAGACAAAGAGGTGTGAAGGATAATGACTCAAATTTGGAACATTTTACTTTTTGAATCCAAAGAAAGAAGAACTAGGGGATGACACAGATTCTAAGGAGAACTTTAATGACTTCCCAGTCTACCATACGGTTTGGCTTCAATTTAGAGAAGAAATATTTAAAAGTTTGATCCTTCTAGTTTTATTTAATTAAGGCTTACATCAGTGTGAAACATTCACACAAATAGTCTGCAAGACGTCAGGATTTAGGTCGTGACGATAAGCAACCTTAGAATCCTAAAGCAAGTTAAAGCTTTTATTTTATAGCAGAGCCATACAAAGGCTTAAAGAGAAGTTGAGGATTTATATCACACTAGGTAGACAACCTCAAAATCCTATGGCTTGTTGTTTAATTCTAAGGAATTTTTTAGCTGATGTAGACATGCTTTGTTGTTGAAGATGGTCATGCAGCCCACAATGCTAGCTCCAAGCTCCCCGTTGTTGCGAGTTTAAGTTTTCTAATGGGTCAAGTCATGATGTCAAATCAAATGTTCCTAAATTTATGATCATTTAAATATTATGGAGAATGTTAAAGTTGATTCGAGCAACACCAGTTAGGATCCTACGGTTCTCTTGTTCGGGCATCACAATTTTCTTTCGGATTCACTTAGTTCAAATGAATTTACTAAACCCAATTTAATGAGTTCCATACTTTCATTTAGAATGTGGGAAATCTCGCTAGCAACTTAGGTTACCTCCTCCACGGGATTCTCGATCATTTGATATAAACATCAACTCATTAAGTTGGGTTTAGTAAGTTCATTTGGACTAAGTAAATCCATTAGAATATAGTGGTGTCGAAAGGAGGGTATCGTAGGATCCTAACCGGTGTTTAACCGGTGTCGCTCTAATTCGCTCTAATTAACTTTAATATACCCTCATAAAATTTAAAGAACTTCAACCATAGGGCCACCTGATTTGACATTATAACTTGACACACTAGAAAACTCAAACTCGTCCCAGTGAGGAACATGGAGCTAGCATGGTGGGCAGCACGACCATCTTCAATAGCAAAACATGTCTTCCCCAGCTAAACCAATCTTCTTTCCTTAGACTTAAACAACAAAGCCATAGGACTTCGAGGTTGCTTGGTTATGCAACGTAAATCCTCACATCATCTTTAGGCATTCGCATAGCCCTACTATATAATATAAGCCCTAACACGTCTTAGGATTCCGAGGTTGTCGTTTGTCATGACCTAAATCCTCATATCTTCCAGGCTATTTGTGTGATTGTTGCACATGAATATAAGACCTAACTAGTAAAATTGGCAGGATGAAACACTTAAATTTTTCTCCTCTAAATTTAAACCAAACATTAGGATAGCTTAGGAAGTCAGCGAGGTTCTTCTCTAGAATTCATGACATCCCCTAGTTCTTCCTCCTTTGTATTCTACAATAAAATGTTCCAAATTTGAACCAATCCCCTTTCACACCTCTACATCCAATTTCATTGAAAAGTCCTACCCTTGAAATTCCTTGAAGATAATATTTCCTGATTTTTATCGAGAGTCTTCTTAGGTGACTTTGGTCATTTAACATGTAAATAACTATAGGGGGGTTTCCTTATAGGAAGCATGTCTGAACCCAGCTTAATATAAAC
>NW_018219348.1:10514-14620 GCF_001263595.1 Phalaenopsis equestris | reverse complement strand
TAACCTTTATATTAAATAAGAGAACTTGTCGGCAAATACAAAGGTTTCGCAGACCAAACGGATGTCATACTTTCCTTAGTTTATTTGATCGATCCTCATGCTCAAGTCTTATGTTTATCCTTCAGGATAGATACAGGATTTGAGCTACAGTGCTCTTTCATTTTAAACTATGAGAAATATGGGGTCAGTTTGATTTCATACTTCAACGTCCTTCCGAAGCGGGCGACGGAATTTCGATTCCGGTGACCGACAGCTTCTTACGGGAAACTCCCCACAAACCCCCAAAAGAGCACCGACAGCTTCTGGCGACTCCGTTGGGGACAAGTTTTTCTCTCCATACAAATCAGGAAATAATATCTCCACACATCGGTAATGTGTCCATGCCCCTCTTGGACCAAATAACCCTTCTTCCGTTGACATACTTTACTCATTTCCGTCTTGGGAAGGTACAATCAACTCCTTGGACTTAAGGACTAGTTGTTCAACTATTTTTGAACAGAGGGGGTCAAAAGGCCATTAAGGACTCTTTAAATTTTTATATGGGGTCGGATCCCCAATAGGTGTGTCGGTGGACTAGTTTCACCTGGGCATTTTGTGCCACTAAATGGGTCCCGCACTAGGTCCTAAAATATTTCACATCTCCCTTCCAAATTTGATTTGCTATTTTGTAAATTAAACCAAATCTTGTTGTGCTGCGCGCACTTTGAAACTTTATTGCATTAATTAAATTTTACACCCCTTAATTTTTTTTAAATACCCATAAATTTAGACCCGCCTGGTCTATAGATCAACCTCTATTTTCAATGCTTGCACTAAAGATTACGCGGTTTTTGGGCATATAGATAACCCTAAAAATTTTTGTTTTTAAAGCCTGCTATGATGGCCTACCCGGCGCTGACTTTTCGTGCAACCTGCCGACAAGTCACGATGCACGCAACATCGCTCCTACCCTCAAATTTGGAGCCGGATTTGAAGATCTTGAGGTCATCCTCAGGAAAGCCCCATTTGTGGTAATGACGATCGCTACTCCGGAAATACTGGAGCCATCTGCAGAGTTCAGTTTAAACTGCCTTCAAGACTTCCCTGCCTGCAAGAAGGCTAAAGCTGTTTCCGTCACGGCACCCACCAAACCTGCTATCCCCGCTGCTGCTAAGGGGAAGGAAGTGATGATTGTTGAAGATCCAACTGAGGGATTAACTTTCCCACCACCCGTGTTTAAAATCGGGACAAGCTCAAGGACTGTACCACTGACCCGAACTCAAAGGAGGAACTGCAATAGAAGAGTTTGGAGGGCCGTTAAAGCCCAGGCTCCCGAAGAGACACCCGATGAGGAGGAGCCTCATCGAGATGAAGAATTGCTACCGGAAATTTAACTACTCATACGAGGGAGTAGATTCTATCCTCTGACAGATACTGATGGATATGAGAGTATCCGGAGGATGACTGCCGCATTATCATCACTTCATGGATAGAGTGAGGAGGGAAAGAAGTTCACTCCTATCACTCGAGTTAGCGCAGTTTTCAGAAGGCTTTCTACCAAAGAATGATGTTCGGTTAGCGAGTTACTTAAATGAGTGGGAGATGCAATTTCCCCTCGCGTGAAGAAGGAAATTTTGAAAGGCGTCAAATCCGCTAGACATTCCCGTATGACAACTGGAGCACTGCCTACTCGCATTCCCGTTTGGCTTCGCATAGGGAACAAAGTTGATACCGCAGTGATTACTACTGATCATACTGCCACTAGGACCACAGGCCGCCGACCGGTTAAGTCGATACTGGGTTCGAAAATCTTACCCGTCATTCCTGCAAACCCAGAGATAAAGACAAAGTGATTACCTGACACTGTAGCTAGTCTACACCACGGGGAGCATAACTTCCCTCGACATACTAATGTTTCTACTAAGACGCCCTGTCTTGAGACATCATCGTCAAAAAAGAAGAGGGTATGGGTACCCAAGGTTGCTGCACCAATACAGTTCAGTGAGCCTGCAAGACAAGAAATAAAACCAGTGCCTGAAATATCTGAGATCGTCGCGATAATAGCCAACAAGATGGAGGAACAAGAAGAGGATATCCACCAAGGTCCTCCAGATCTTAAAGCAATCAAGGAATTAATAATTGAGGAGAAATCTGAGAAACTCATAATTGAGATTTCCGAGTTAGCTCGAGAGCACAAAGTTTCTGTCAATAGTGACAATGAAGATTTTGATTACAATGATTACCTAGAGGAGGATTTCATGGATGTCCATGTGATTAAAACCACAGCTACCACATCTGCGCGTGAGGCTCAACCTCACACCAAAGAAAACGCCGTAGATGAGCTGCATAGAGTTATCCTTCTAAAGGATGAGCAAGTTAGTCTACTGGAGAAAAGAATAGAAGAAATGACTGCAGCTATGACCACCATCGCCACCATTCAGGGGCAATCACAAGTGACCGACTTTTTATAAATCGACAAATGTAAGAAGTTGATGGCGCTACTAGAAGATTTAAATTCACAGCAACGACGCCAAAAACTTTATCGCGACTTTATATATGTGCTTAATTTGATAAAGATGTATACATATAATATTCAATAATGTTAAATTTGAATTTGTCAAAGCAACTATACTTATCGCTCAAGTAATATAGGGCTCTAATGGAGTCCTAGATATCGATCCCGCAGGGAGTAGTTTAAAATTACGGACTAAGACCTTAGAAAAGAAATACTTTAATCACAACAACGACGTTCAATTTGCTTATCTCTCACTAATAGGAAATTGAAATAAATAGATAATCTTGAAAACTAATAAATAACTAAATAACTAATGATATAAAGTATGTGATATTCAATATATAAGAAAGCATCATTCTCCTTGTCAAGAATTATAGTGAATGGATAAAATGAATAAGTTCAATTTATATTGTGCCAAATAGGAGCATACCTATTCTTTACCCTTTGGTCCAGGCATAAAGAACATTGACTAATCCTATGCTTGGTTACTGATTCTGCGGTTAGGCTGGGAAGATACCGGCTCTCAATTTGGAGCTCCCACGTTCCCCTCACCCGAGGGCTAACATCTACACACCCAGCACCCAAACGATAGGACTGAATTGGGGATTTTAGTATGTCACTCTAAAATCTCCAATTCTACGCCCGATAATAATATTTCCCTATTTATTTGCACCCAACTTCCAAGGGCTTTAACCTGGTTGAATCTTGGATGTAATCTTCACTTTAATTGTAAAACTAAACATGTAAAACTATTGTAAAACTCAACATATTTTAACAAATCAATTAGCTAGATTGAAAGTAAATTAAGATCGAAGTGAAAAGATCATCACAATTTCCTAAACATTTTCATGGCTTCGCCAATTCAAATCACCATTTCATAAATCTCGAGACAAGGAGAAAGACAGAGAAAACTACTCAGAAATCATGAGAAAAACACAAAAAAACTCAAAATTCATATATAAAATCCAAGTCATACAAACTACAACAAGTAAATAACTTATCTCTAAATTCTCCCCAAGAAAAATTCTCTAAGCTCCTCTGAATCTCTTTCTTTTTTTACAGCACACAGAATTCCTCTTTGAAGTGGCAAGGAGGAAGAAATCTCTCACTTTCCCTCCACTCTTACAATTTCTCGAAGAAATTCTCACAATTGTTACACACTAATGGAACCTTTCTAACCTCCTGGAACTCTTCAGGCTCGCCAGGCTCTCCCCGCCTTTTCAATTTTCAGCAAAAATGTTCTTTTAAAGTTGTTGATTAGCTTTCCCACGAGTTGCCTAAGCATCCCTTCAAAATTTGGCCTTATCCAAAGCTTAAGTAGACATAACCATTGATCTCACCGTCGGCGACCTCGATAGCTGATAGCTCCATCGGCGGGCTTCTGAAGAATTTTGTCCTGTAGTCTCAGAAAAAACTCGCTGTCGGCGGGATCGAGGGCGCCATCAACGGCCTAGTTCAAATCTTCACATTTTGGTCCTTTTCGCTCCAAATTCTCTCCTTCTTGTATCTTTTTGCTCCAATGACCCAAATTCATCATTCCTGCAACAAAACATCAAAAATACCTTTCTTTAAAGTGCAATATCATTAAAAACAGTATAAAATAGGTATGAAA
>NW_018219348.1:9617-9996 GCF_001263595.1 Phalaenopsis equestris | reverse complement strand
GATTTTTAACTTCACTTGCCTTTCCCTAAATTTGAAACTCAACGCATTTTTTTACCTTATAAATCTTTCATAGTTTTTACATCATTGAGCCCCAATCTTTTCTTCTCAAATGAATTTCCAGATTCTTAATACGTCAAAATATAGTTTCCTTTACTTTAAATAGTTAACTATAATCTAATTCTCTTATACTAAATATCTTAAGTTACAAAATTAATTTTCATTACAAAAATATTTCTTTAAATCTACCAAAATATTTAAATTGTTACAGAAATATAGTTTCAAATTTAGAAGATGTCATGTCAACTTTAAATTCACTACAAAAAATCATATAAATAATTTTTAAAAATATTTAAATTAAGAATATGTAATAGCTAATCTA
>NW_018219348.1:4893-9603 GCF_001263595.1 Phalaenopsis equestris | reverse complement strand
TTCCCTCCCCCAAACTTAAATTAACTTAAATTTTTAAACATGAAATAATACAGGTGGAAAGAAAAAACTATAAATATAAATCATACCTTAGTATTGTAGGCATTTTTATCATTATCAAAATTTTTCCATGCCTTCTCAAATTTTTTCTTCACCTTGTCTGTAATATTAGGAGCTTTCTACATATATAAATCATTAGAATAATTTCTGGGTAATGAAATTTTGAAATAAGTATAAAACTACAACAACCACAATATTTCCTAACACAATCACAATACTAAACAATTAAAACGTAAAAATGCAAAATGAAAATCACATTAAAATCAACAATTCTACTTAATATTTATTGAGCTACACATGCACATTTAACTACCACACTAACTTTATAACAAGTTAAAATTATCCAAGTACACAAAATAAAATAAAAATGAAAGTCTAAATACATAAACATCCATTTCTATTACAAAAGATTACATAAAAAAAAATACAAACATAAGTACATCAATTTCATTCTATATCAAAGTCTCAAGATATATCTTCATCGCCTTGATCAACAGGTGGATTGGGTTGATACTGAGTATATTGGGGGCATTCAGAAAACGTGACATCAGGCTCTCCTTTGTAGTGTTAGGACTGAGCTTCATAATAGGCTACTGACTACCTCAAAATTTGAATGCTTCTACAGGTACTCACTATCATAATTGTGTCGGCGTTCTAAACTTCCAATCCTTTCACTTATCAATTCTATGATCTTTCACTGCAAGGTGAACTCATTCATCAAATCAGAGAGGGTAAGGGAACTAGAAGGTGGAAGGTCATAACTTGTAGAGGGGACATCTCTACTAGTAGAAGGTTCTTGACTTCTACTCCCAGTTCTCCAATTTTCATGAGATTCATAAGTCTTCAAATTAGCTTTACTAATGGGTTTCATAGGATAAACCCATTCTTCATCTCCAAATTCTTCTTCTTCAAAATTGAAAAAAGAAGGCCGGGATGTCCTAGACCTCCACTAATCTCACTCCTTGCCATAGTCAAAATGTTTGAATAATTATCCCCACATTTATAGTTCTATTATTCTAAATACAAAAATTCAAAATAGCACTATCTCTAGTTACCTCAGTATGGTGATAGGTCGGTAACAGAGTAGAGGAAATGAAATAGTGTCACACTTTAGAGGTGGCATTCAGCATGGAAACAGAAAAATTTACCCGTTCTCGCTGCTTTATCATCCACGTTCCTTTCCCATCAGTGAGAAAGTTGATCAAATCATTGAGGGGGCCTTCCATTGTACTAAAGGTTTCATATTGGAAGCTTTAAGAGTCTGAGACTTCATAAAAAGTGTTAATGCGGGCGGCGGTAATTCTATAGGAAATCCACGCACTTGAACAATTCCATAATCAGAATAAATCACATTGGCTTAGAACTCCTTCACAACATTTGCATCCACTTTATTAGTGGTGTAACAAAAGTTTTCCCACCTCCGCTCGGCAATAACTTGTTCAATTTCTCCTCCCGGACTTTCAAAAATTCGATCTTGTATGCACGTTTTTTCTTTAAATATGGAAGTAAATTTTGTTTGAGCCATCGCATTGACGAAGCGAGACTCGTCGAACTCAACTCTTCTCTTTTGTCGTGGAGCCATTTTAATCTAATCAAATTATAGAAAAATTCCAAAAATTACTTCAAATATGTAAACCACGGCTTCCAATAGTAATTTTAAGAGTTCAACAATAAGATCCATGAATTTCTTCCCAAATTTTTTTTACATTCCCAAATTTTTTGGATCTCCTCAGTGTGGGAGAAATTCATGGTGGAAATCAATTATTTTTAGCTTGGAGTGAAGCTATTACCTAGAGATGATCATATTTGGTGTCAAACAGCCTTGAAATCGCCTCCTAATCCAAGTTCTCTCAAGCCCTAGGTCGTAAATGGCCTTTTTAGGAGGAAGGGGATGATGAATAGTAGCAGTTGACTGGTCAAAATCACGATTAAAGGTGTTTCAAAATCACGATTAAAGGTGCACGATTAAAGGTGTTTTTTGTGAGCTCACCGTCGGTGGGGTCGATGGCGCCCTCGACGTGCTCAATTAGAAATTAAATCCTAAGTCTCAGGAAAATGTCACCGTCGGCGGCGTCAAGGGCACCATTGGCGGGCTCTATTCATTTTTTCCAAATTCTGGATTTTGCGATTTCGATCAATTCCAAGCCTAAACGACATCCCTTTAATCATTATAGACATAATTTTAAATAACTAAATGATGTACTTAGCACATATAAACTTTCACAACACAAAACATCACATTTATATATCAATTCTAAGGGGTACAATATACATCACATATCACACGTAAGTTTGGTACTTTCTCAACCTAAATACATTAATTCACCGTCGCAATCCAAGCCAAAACACATAAAATGCTAAAAACAAAACATCCTATGCTTAGTCTCAACTATACAGAAATCTATAAGCATAATTCTAAAGCAAAGTAAATACAAAGGTCAAATCAAAATACGTAGATAGACATATAGGTAGTAATATAAATATACTAATCCTCAGACTCGATACTCGATTCTTCTCTAAGATCGCCCATTGATTGCACATGAACTAAGAAGTTGTAGAAGGGTCGGAATGGAAATTCTTCAATAGAATCCTCCTCAATTAATTTCATCTTCCTCATCAGTCGTATCAAACTATCTTCTAAATGTCCAGAATGTTTGAAATGTTCCTTCATCCTCCAGTCCAGATGATCGAAGAAATCGGAGATATTATTAACCAAATTCATGACATTTTGTACCACCTTTTCTAATTACTTGATTCAAAAACTTATCAAGGACTAAGGGTTGAACTGGCAGTGAATTATGAGATGCTTGATCTACTGTAATGGCCATATCATTTTCATCTTCAAAAACTCTGAATCTTTCAGTTGAATCCAAAGGCTTCCAAGGTAGCAGTACATTTTCCCAATTTTCATATGACACTTGGAACTAACTGCAAAGTGAGAAAATTGTGTAGGGGTGTCCAAGCCCATAAGTTGATATGTGAACGATCAGACTCAAAACTGACTTCACAATTATAGATCCAATGTCGATTGGCAGTCCTCTTTGGATGCAGTAATTCAAAATGGCACTTTCTTTAGAAACTTTACCAATCTTCATTGTCGGTAACAGTTTCGCAAAAATGAAAAAGTGTCAATGTTTCGAAACCGAATTCAGAAATGTTGCAGAAAAACTAACATACCCAATTTCTCTTATTTCCCAGTCGTCAATTTTGTCCGTTAAATATTGGTAAATCTCATTCATCTGGTTTCTCGTTGGGACAAAATTGGAATAGTGGCAGACAGGAACATTCTCTATCATGTATAATTTTTTGATTCTTGCAGGAGTGAAAGTGATCCATCTACCTCGCACATAAACAAATCCTTGGTTGATTCCATGTAAAGTTGCATAAAAATCTTTTACCACAGGAACCACCACGGGGCAGTAGTGTAGCACAGCACTTCCCATGTTCGCCGCACTATTGTTTCTTCAATATCCGTCGTGGGTCGTGGGATTATTCAATCCGCAATCCGCAATTCACGAATCCTTATTCTTTGATTAATCTTTTCTCGTCTGCAACTTGTTGAAGATTCATTGCACTTCTGCACTAATAAACTTTCGGAGATTGAAAACTCGCATTCTAAAATTATCAGGGAAATTGGATGCCATAAGAATGAAATTGGTAGAGTTTCACTTCATTTTTGGTGAGAAAATATGAACTCAATTCAAATTTCTGAGTTTAAAAAGACTATTCCTGCCCAAAAATTGCCAAAAACTGCCATTTGAACCGAAGTAACCATCCATTCACCAGTCTCGTCGTTGGTGAGCTTCTGTATAAATTTTGTCTGGACTCTCGAGAAAAACCGGCCGTCAGCGGCGTCGAGGGCGCTGTCGGCGCCCAAGGCAAAATTTTCACAGTTTCGTTCTAGTCAAATTTTCACAGTTTCGTACAGTTTCGTTCTAGTCCGAATGCGTTCCAATTTTTCTTCATGGATCTAATTTTTAAGATGTTTCAAGGGTAAATAAGAATAGTAGAGCTTAATACTACCATAAACAAATGATATTCTCAAACCAATTTTCTCTATTGATCCAATTTTTATGATAATTCAAGGGTAATACGAGTAGTAGAGTTCAATACTACCACAAACTAGGGCTTGGTTTAACGTCGTCAGCCCGCCCTATTCAGATATTATTCAGGTTGACTGACCATTAAAACCTCTTTAAAATTTGGTCTTTTACCCTTAAAATACGACTTTAATCTGTGTCCACTTACTTTAAATCTATTCCCAGTCTTTTGATCTTTAATTTCAACAGCTCCATAAGTATAAACTCGAGTCACAGTAAAGGGTCCTAACCAACGAGACTTCAATTTCTCAGGGAATAACTTCAGTCTTATATTGTAAAGCAAAACTTCTTTCCTGGTTCAAAGTTCTTCTAGTTAATCTTCCAATCATGTCATAACTTTAGTTTCTCCTTGTAAATTTTGTCGTTATCATAAGATTCATTTCTTAATTCTTTCAGTTCATTCATTTGTAACAATCTCTTCTCACCATCATCTTTCAAATTATAATTGAATTCCTTAATTGTCCAATATGTTTTATGTTCCAATTTTACTAGTAAGGGAGATGTCTTTCCAAAAATCAGCCTGTAAGGAGTCTGAAAGGAGTCATTCCAATAG
>NW_018219348.1:0-4838 GCF_001263595.1 Phalaenopsis equestris | reverse complement strand
CCATAATGCAGTATCCAATCTACTACTAGAATCTATTCTACTAGAGTTTACAGTCTTTTCAAGTATTTGTTTGATCTCTCTATTAGAAACTTCAACTAACCCAATGGTTTGAGGATGATAGGTAGTAAGGATTCTATGAATAATATTATTTTTTTCTGTCAATCTCTGAATGTATTTATTTCTAAAATGGGATCCTCCATCAGTGATAATTATTCTAGGCATTCCGTATTTAGTGAAAATATTTTTCATTAAAAACCTTGAAACACTTTTAGTGTCACAATAAGGTAAAGCTTGTGCTTCAATCCACTTAGAAACGTAGTTCACTGCAATTAATATATATAAGTTCCCAAATGAAGGAATAAACGGTCCCATAAAATCTAATCCCCAAACGTCAAAGATCTCAATTTCTAACATGAAATTCAGAGGCATTTCATTTATTCTAGATTTATTTCCTACTCATTGACATCGATCACAAGTTTTTTATGTATCTATAAACATCTCTAAAGATGGTAGGCCAATAAAATTCAGCTTGTAAAATTTATAAGCAGTTTTATCAATCTCAAAATATCCTCCAAATTCAGAATCATGACCTTTCTGAATGATCAGCTCAATTTCTTCATAAGGTACACATCTCCTCATATTGAGATCCTTACATTGTTTATATAAATAAGACTCATCCCAAAAATATGCTTGGCGAGTTTAGAGGAGCTATGAAGATTCCATTGCCAGTTGGTTCAGTTTTGGTTCTGAAGGACAATGGTGCAGACATTGTCAAGCACTGCATTCCAGGAGTACGACACCGGAGGGTGTCTGTAACCTTCCATAGAATGGACGATAGTAAAATACCGTATGGATTCCAGCATGACCCAGAATTGGAGGAGTTACTTCAATACGAGCTCGAGCTATGAGAAACGAGCTATGAGAAAGTTGTACCTCTAAGTACATGCAAAAGGAACTCTTATCCTGGAGCATGACTTAGAGAAGATCTGCTTGATCAAGAGCTCAACACACATGGTACAGAGGGTTCACTTTTTTCAGCATCATGATATGTATCTGATTTTATTCATTCTACGATGTATTCACAACATGAGATGATTCTCAACATATTTCGACATGGATTACATAATGTACCTTTTGAGGCGTTAGCCTATCTGATTTATGGCATCTCTTTTAGAGAAAATTAATAGAAATTTCTCTCAAATTGTGCCTTTTTGTCAGTTGCCTTTTTGTGCAATGGATGAAAGTCGCGAACCATGCGATGGTTCAAAATTTCAATGAACAAAAAACGAAACAACAAATCTTCAACAATAAATAAAACATAATTGAAAAATAATCACAAATGAGTAAATAACAAAACAAATTTCTTTTGAAAATCAACCAATTAAAATTAAAACTTTAAAAACATTTTGAAAAATTAAATGTGATAAAAACAACAAGAAACTAAAATAAACATGTTGAGTGTATTCTTCCGTTTTCGGAATTTCCTACTCTTTCTGCGCGCAGCACAACCATCGTCCATCGTTATCTACACTAAGTCTCATTTCTGAATCAGTCCTAAATTTATGATTCTTTACATTTGAGGTCAGACCTTATATTTCGACACCTTCTTTTGAGAATTGACCTAAATTTCAATTCTCATTTCTGAATCAGTCATAAATTTCTGATTCTTTGCATTCCGATACCTCCTTTTAAGAATTGACCTACATTTCAATTCTCATTCCTGAATCAATCCTACATTCCAATTCTCATTCTTAAATTGACCTACATTTCAGTTCTCATTTCCGAATCACTCCTAAATTTCTGATTTATTACTTTCAAGGTCGGTCCTTACATTCCGACATTCTCTTTTGAGAATTGAGCTACATTTCAATTCTAATTTTTTACATATCTGATTCATCACTATTCTTTACGTTTGAGGTCGGTCCTTACATTCTGACACTTTCTTTTGAGAATTGACCTACATTTCAATTCTCATTTCCGAAACAGTCCTAAATTTCTGATTCTTTACATTTGAGGTCTGTCCTTACATTCTGACACTTTCTTTTGAGAATTGACCTACATTTCAATCCTCATTTCCAAATCAGTCCTAAATTTCTGATTCTCTATGTTTGAGGTCAGTCCTTACATTCCGAAACTTTCTTTTGAGAATTGACCTACATTTCCTACATTTCTGATTCATTACATTTGAGGTCGGTCCTTACATTCTGACACTCTCTTTTGAGAATTGATATACATTTCAATTCTCATTTTCATATTTCTGATTCATTACATTTAAGGTCGGTCCTTACATTCCGACACCCTTCTCTGAGAATTGACCTACATTTGAATTCTCATTTTCGAATCAGCCCTGCATTTCTGATTCATTACATTTGAGGCCGGTCCTTACATTCTGACACTCTCTTTTGAGAATTAATATACATTTCAATCCTCATTTTCATATTTCTGATTGATTACATTTGAGGTCGGTCCTTACATTCTGACACCCTCTTCTGAGAATTGACCTACATCTCAATTCTCACTTTCGAATCAGCACTACATTTCTGATTCATTACATTTGAGGTCGGTCCTTACATTCTGACACCCTTCTTTGATAATTGACCTACATTTCAAGTCTCATTTATGAATCAGTCCTACATTTCTGATTCATTACATTTGAGGTCGGTCCTTACATTCTGACACTCTCTTTTGAGAATTGATATACATTTCAATTCTCATTTTCATATTTCTGATTCATTACATTCAAGGTCGGTCCTTACATTCCGACATCCTCTTTTGAGAATTCACCTACATTTCAATTCTCATTTTCGAATTAGTCCTACATTTCTGATTCATTACATTCGAGGTCGATCCTTATATTCTGACACCCTCCTTTGAGAATTGACCTACATTTCAATTCTTATTTTTGAATCAGCCCTACATTTCTGATTCCTTACATTCGAGATCGGTCCTTATATTCCGACACCCTCCTTTGAGAATTGACCTACATTTCAATTCTCATTTCCGAATCAGTATTACATTTCTGATTCATTACATTCGAGGTCGATCCTTACATTCCAACACCCTCCTTTGAGATTTGACCTATATTTCAATTCTCATTTTGGAATCAGTCCTACATTTCTGATTCATTACATTTGAGATCTTTCCTTACATTTCGTCATTCTCTTTTGAGAATTGACCTACATTTCAATTCTCATTTCGGAATTCATTTTCATATACATTTCAATTCTCATTTTCATATTTCTGATTCATTACATTCGAGGTCGGTCCTTATATTTCGACACTCTCTCTTGAGAATTCATATACATTTCAATTCTCATTTTCATATTTCTGATTCATTACATTCGAGGTCGGTCCTTACATTCCGACACTCTTTTTTTAGAATTGATATGCATTTCAATTCTCATTTTCATATTTCTGATTTTATACATTTGAGGTCGGTCCTTACATTCTGACATTCTGACTCCCTTCTCTGAGAATTGATCTACATTTCAATTCTCATTTTTGAATCAGCCTAACATTTCTAATTCATTACATTCGAGGTCGGTCCTTGCATTTTGACACTCTCTTTTGAGAATTGATATACATTTCCATTCTCATTTTCATATTTCTGATTCATTACATTTGAGGTCGGTCCTTACATTCTGACATTCTCTTTTGAGAATTGACCTAAATTTCAATTCTCATTTTTGAATGAGTCCTACATTTTTGATTCATTACATTTGAGGTCGGTCCTTACATTCTGACACCCTCCTTTGAAAATTGACCTACATTTCAATTCTCATTTTCGAATCAGTCCTACATTTCTGATTCATTACATTCGAAATCAGTCCTTACATTCCAACTCTCTCTCTCTCTCTTTTTGAATCGATATCTATATTTCAATTCCCACCTTGGGGTCAACATATGCATACTGGTTCCCATCCTCTAGAACATTCTAAAATTTCATAACTCAAAGTCCACTCTCCAATCCTCAGCGAGAGTCCCTACTTCTTGACATAATCAAACACTCACCTGCTAATTTGCCAGCAGAAACAAATCATACACACAACTCTATGCATACTTCTGGGTCTTTCGACTTAAGAGTTCGTATTAAATTTTGTTGATCTCCTCGGTCAACGCCAATACGCGCGGTGTGCTTGCCCAGCACACCACACCTATTGGGCGTCCATTTGTTGACCTCATTTTTGGTTGAGGTTTAGTTTTTTCCTCTTTAGTAGCCTAAGTTTTAGCCATAGGATTTTCCTATTGACTACTCTTACAAAACTAGAAAAGGCACCCTCACCATTAGAAATTCCAAACTCTTCTCTACTCAACTTAAAGTTCCACATGTTGTTCACAACCTCTAAATACTTAGTAGGTGGGGTCACTATGGGGGAAACTCAAGATGAGTCACCCTTAGGACTACTGGACCTTATGGTTGACCCTGGTTGTTGGTCTGAAGCTGAGGCACTCACTATACTTATTTGCACCCATAATCACTCACAACCCTGAACTCAAATTTCTAGCCTAGGTCCCTTGATCTCTTAGGATACTAATGTAGATGGTCCCCTAAACATATTAACCCTAGGGCTACGGTTTAGCTAAGACCACTACATAGAGGACCCAAAATGAGGTTTCCATTGGTCCATGGCTTATTGATGGTAGTTGGCACTCCAAGTCCACCAAGATACCCAACCTACCCTTTTGCCCCTGAGCACCCCAAATTACCTAAACACGCCTAAACACCCTTGAAACCCTAAACTTTGCCAAAATTCCCAAGTTTACCTAAAATACCCAAATTTTGATCAAAATTCATTTCAAACGTTTTGAAAACCTCCAAATTATCCAAAATTACCCAA
>NW_018219347.1:485-759 GCF_001263595.1 Phalaenopsis equestris | reverse complement strand
TTTGAAAAATATAAACATTTAAATGATTTTTTTTTTTTTCCACTGTTATTTATGAACCAGAGAACTCACCATAAAAATTTCAAAATATTTTGAGTTCATTTGGTAACTTAAGTTGATTTTTAAAGATAAACATCATTTTTGGCATTCAAATGATTTTTAAAAATCAAAATATAACTAAAAAATTTATAAAAACTTATTTTTTGAGTTCTCTGTGATCAGCGGTATTTTCTAAAAATAAAATAATATTTAAAATAAAAACTAAATTTTTAACCTA
>NW_018219347.1:0-230 GCF_001263595.1 Phalaenopsis equestris | reverse complement strand
CTCTGAGTTCCCTGACCTCAGGGAGACTTTCAAAAATACAAAACTTAATTTTCCCCATTTTAACTATTTCATATTTAATAAATAGCCCAAAACTTAAAAATAATTCTTAAAATTCAAATAAAAATCATAAAATTTTGTCCAAAGGCTTCTCTGGTCTAGTTCTATCTCCCGTAAAAATTTCAAAGGATTAGAAGCTACCTTGGTTATGTTAGGAATTTTCTTTGAAAAAT
>NW_018219346.1:12588-24479 GCF_001263595.1 Phalaenopsis equestris | reverse complement strand
CAAGTTGGGCATTTTTGGTAGATTTGGAAATTTTGACCAAATTTCAGGGTACCTAGGTAATTCTGGGGAATTTATGGGGAAAAGGCTAGGTTGGGTGTCTTGGTACAGTTGGAGTGCCAACCATCATCAATAAGCCATGGAACAATGGAAACCCATTTTGGGTCCTCTATGTAGTGGTCTTAGCCAAACCCTAGCCTAAAGCTAGTGGGTTTAGGGGACCACCAACATGAGTCTCCCAAAAGTATCAAGGGACGAGAGCCTAGAAATTTTGGGTTTAGGATAGTTAGCGATTGTTAGTGTAAATGATTGTAAGTGAGTGCCTTAGCCCTAGACCGACACCAACGGTCAACCCTAAGGTCCAACAGTCCTAAGGGTAACTCATCTTGAGTTCCCCCATAGTGACCCCACCTACTAAGTGCAAGAGGTTAGGACCAATATGTGGAACTTTAAGTTGAGTATAGGAAAGTGTAGAACTTCTAATGGTGAGGATTCCATGTCTAGTTTTCTAAGAATAGTCGATAAGAAAGTTCTATGGCTAGACCTTAGGCTACTAAAGAGGAAAAACTAAACCTCAACCAAAAGTGAGGTCAACAAGCAGTTACAATTTTATGCATAATACTATACTTTTCCACCAACCTTGCATTTGTTGCATTCCTAAAATGTGATCCTCCATCGGTAATGATTATTCTCAACATTCCATATCTTGTAAAAATATTTTTAATTAAAATTTTTGAAACACTGCTAACATCACATCCAGGTAAAGTGATTACTTCAATCCATTTTGAAACATAATCCATAGCAATCAATATATAAAAATTTTGAAATGAAAATATAATTGGTCCCATAAAATCCAATCCCCATGCATAAAAAATTTCAATTTTTAAATTAGAGGCATTTCATTTCTTTTTGATATATTACCTCTTCTCTGACACCGATCACATGTTTATATTGATTAAGATTTCATGTAATATTAATTTATTTATTAATATCACCTACTCTCTGAAAATACTATTTATATTAGACTGTGTTCCAACTATAAAAAATTCACCTTGATATTAGGAGAACTGAAGAGTTCGATAGCCTTAGCATGTCTTACAAAAGAAGAGTGCCTATTAGCAGTGTTAGCTTCCACTTGTTCCTCATTTATCATATCTTCATCTGGTCCCATAGGATTATGTCCATAAAAGCTATTAGCATTATGATTGTCGGAATTTGCAGCTAACTCCACATGCTCAGAGATCTGCATATGTTTAAGTGTAACAACATTATTCAGATGTGTGGCTTCAACTCCTTGAGGCCGATATTTACTATTCAATTGTGCAGGAAAAGCCTCATTACAATTATTAACCATATATGTAACCAAAGGCTGTAAACTAGAGATAACATTGGTAGCAAGATTTGCAATTGAGTCATTTCTATTTTCAACCCCAATAGGATCAACATACGGTTCAACAACATTATTGTTAATAGGATTTCTAGTGTGCCTAGCATTAGGATTATTTTTGAGTTGAGGGTTTAGATGAAAGCATGAAGTTATTTGATGCCCAAACATAGAGCAATGAGTACAATAGGGAGAGTGTCTTTCTATCTCAACAAGAAGCCAATAACCGTGATGTTGCGAGACTATCCAAATTTCATTACAGAAAGCCCGAGTAATATCTTGTCAACCAATATACGTGCTTCAACAATATGCGTGCTTCAAATGGTCTCGACAAAGTAAAAGTAGCATGATCCATTTTTAAAGGATTCCCATACGCAGTAGCTAGTGAAAAGAGTATTTCATGATTAAAAAGATGTAGTTTTAGCCTTGGGAATTAAATTTTTACCAAAATAATCGACAACTCAGCTTTAGGATCAAAATGAATAGTTGATTTTTGAAATTTCATCAAGCTATTCTCCACCCACATAAACCTTTTAGCAAAGAGGAAAGTGTAATCCTCATCATTAGCTAATTGAATGAAAATATGTCTACCATCAATAATACCAACTTTCCAACACCCCTTTTAATTTTAGCATTTCAAACTTTCTTCTAATGATCTCCACCTTAAGAATGTCATAAGTAAATTTACCAACTAGGGCAAGATGACAAGAAGAGGAGAGAATAGAAGTTTCATCTTTTGTGACATAAAGAGCAAGTTTTCCATTTTTTTGCCTAATTTTTCTATCAAAGAATAATCTCCTCGAATAATAAGTGTTTCATGAAAGCTTTGAGGGAAAAATTTTGAGGAAGGTGTTGTTGAGCCACCACCTCCATCTAAAATAGCATCAACAAAAGTTTGAGAAACCAAAAACATGATTGAATCATGAAACCCAAATCAATGCAAGAATCATACGGTAAAAGGGAAAAAATAAATTAAGCAATGCTAGAGGTGATGGAAAGGTCTCACCAGCCGACCGTAGAAGCACCATCTTCAAATTCCTGAGATAGCCCGAAAATGCTGCAAAACCCCAACTAATCTCATATTTTTCAAAGTTTAGATGAAAGAGTACCATACCTTAAGCTATGTATCTATCTCAAAAGATAAACACATGACTTGATAGTGAGGCTCAATCAAATAAACTAAGAAATATATGACATACATTTAGTCTGCGAAACCATTTTATTATAAGCCGACAAGTTCCCCTATTTAATATTAAAAATTAAATAGGGTTTATATTAAGCTCGGTTCAGAAAAGCTTCCTCTAAGGGCAAGCCTCTATCGTTAATTACATCTTAGATAACCGAAGTCACTTAGGAAAAGTCTCAATAAAAATCAGTGGATATTATCTTCATGAAGTTCAATGGAAGAGGACTTTTCAAAAAGATCAGACTAAGAGGTGTGAAATTGGAATGGCTTAAATTTGGAACACTTATTTTTTGAATCTAAAGTAAGAAAGACTTGGGGATGTCATGGATCATGAGGAGAACCTTGGTAACTTCCCAATCTATCATATGATTTGGTTTCAATTTCAGGATGAATCAAGTGTTTCATCTTGTCCATTTTAATAATTAGTGCTTACATTTATGCGAGACGGTCACAAAAATAGCATGGAAGATGTGAGGTTTAGGTCGTAACGAACAAAAATCTCGGAATCCTAAATCAAGTTAGGGCTTATGTTGAATAGCAGAGTCATACAAAGGCCTAAAGAAATTTTGAGGATTTATATCGCACCAGGCGGTCAATCTCAAAATTCTATGGCTCGGTTGTTTAATCCTAAGGAACAGTTTAGCTGGTGTAGACATGTTTTGCTGTTGAAGATGGTCGTGCTACCCACAATGCTAGCTCCAATCTTCTCAACATAGCAAGTTTAAGTTTTCTAATGTGTTAATGTATGATGTCAAATCAAGTGTTTACTAAGGTCATTTGAATATTATGGGGGGAGGGGTTAAATTTGATTAGAGCGACATCGGTTATGATCCCACGGTTCCCTCGTTCTGGTATCACTATTTCTTTTAAATTTTGTTAGCTTAAACGAGTTATGAAACCCATTACAACTGGGGAGATCTTATTAGAAATTGTGGGTTACTTCCTATCAGGGACTCCCATAAATTCAAAAAGATGTTTTGAATTTAATGAAATTTGAAAGAATTTATGGTTATGTTTGAAACAATTTGTTTTTGGTTTTGAAAATGTTGATTAATTTTGAAAAGTTATTTTAGTCTTTATAAGTGAAGTAAGGTAGACACCCAAGAAGTTATGGTATTTTGCAATGAAAGTAAAATAAGAGAAAATTAAATAACACAGTAAATGTATACCTGTCATCTTCTAGGCATTCCCGCTGAAAGATTAGCTTTTGGAAAATGCATATAATTTTGCAAAAATTTAAATAAATTGAAAGAGTAAATGAAGGTGTATCTAATAGAGTCTGAATAATGGTTTATTGACTCCCAAACAATCTTAATGGATGATTTTAGAATAAACTATAGCAATTTCAATTTGTCCTTCTAAATATCCAAGAGGCTTCAAAGTGTTCGGGGAATGAAGTTGAACTATTTTAAAGATCTCTTAAAAAATTTGAGTTCATTTTAAACTTATAATATTGTTCCATTAATCATCCCAGGGCAAATTAAAATTACCCCATTACTTGAAGAATCTTTGACATTTTAACCATCTCAAGGACAGGGTACTCAATTAATAAGTTGATATTTCACTTAAAAGTTATGTGGGTGGATGACTTTAAGGGAAGCTTAGGTCATTAAAGAATTTTGTACCCACCATTAAAGCTGGGCTGATAGTGTTAATCATCAATCACATTATTTTCTAAATCCCATCAAACAAGTTTTAAAATCAAGCCTAGCTCACTGCCAAGCCCCTTAATAAATCTAATGGGAGAAAGATTAGAAAGTGTTAGAATTTTAATTTAGATTATATGGATCCTGATTAATACAAGTCAGATTATCATTAATTGAGAACTTATTCATAAGTGAAACTTCCTCTCCATAGTTTAATCCCATCACTTGGAAATCATTTGATTTTGATTAACTTCCAAATTCTGATGATTTAGAAAATTTATAATTTTATTCTTATGATGGAAAGGTGGCAAGTGGGTTTCTACCTCATTCCCATTATTTTTCAATCATCCAACCATATTCATTAAGATCAAAATTTCCCATTTTCCCTTTGTTTATTCCTAATTTTTTTATTAAGGCAAAAAAGTCAAAAATGACCACTTTACCTCTGGGGCTCTTCACCTCATAACTCATTAAACACAATTCAAGTGATTTAAACGATTTAGAGTACCCTATCCATGGAGTAGTTAAAATAATAGTTGAGAAAAATGTGGTTTTTTTTAATTTCAATTGAATTTAAATAATTTTTAACCTAGAAAATTAGATTTTCAAAATTTATTTATTTAATCAATCAAAATAAAGCTATGGTTTATGGAAAAAAAATTTTAAAGGTTCCTTTAGGTAAGAGAAATACTTTGACAAAATTTCATGATTTTTTGAATCAAAATTTTAATTTAATTTTATAATTATTTAATGATTTTAGAGTTTTCATTAACTAAAAAATTTGTTTTTATTACAAAAATTACTTTTTATATTTTTATTAAACCTTTTTGAGTCTAAAGAACTTAGAGAAATAAATTTTATATTTCTATGATTTTTAATTTATTTATTATAATTATTTTAATAAGAAAAATAGGAAAATACATTTTAAGCCTTTAGAAAGAAATGAAAAAATAATTTTTCAGCCTTAAGGTCTCTGATGATGTACATTTTAAGCCTTAAAGGTCTCTAATGATGTTCATGTGACCATAATTTTGGAATCCAAAGGAAGAAGAACCTCGGTGACTTCCCAAGCTATCCAACTGTTTGCCTTCAATTTAGAGAAGAAATATTCTTAAGTCTTTCGTCCTGCCAATTTTATTAATTAGGGCTTATATTTGTATAAAAAAACCAATTTTATTAATTAGGGCTTACATTTGTATAAAAAAAATCGCACAAATAGTCTAGAAGATGTGAGGATTTAATTTGTAACAAACGACAACCTCAGAATCCTAAAACGTGTTTAGGCTTATATTGTATAGAAGGACTATACGAAGGCCTAAAGGAAAAGTGAGGATTTATGTCACACTAGGCGGACAACCTTGAAATCATATGGCTTGGTTGTTTAATCATAAAGAATAGTTTAGCTAGTGTAGACATGTTTTGTTGTTGAAGATGGTCATGCTGCCCACAATTCCAGCTCCAAGATTTTTAGAAGATGGTCATGCTGCCCACAATGCCAGCTCCAAGATTTTTGCTCCAAGATTTTTATCGTAGCGAATTTAAATTTTCTAATGTGTTAAGTCCTGATGTCAACTCAAATGTTCCTTATGGTTACGGTTATTTAAATATTATGGGGGATGTTAAAGTTAATTAGAGTGACACCGGTTAGGATTTTATGGTTCCCTTATTTCGGTACCATTATTTTCTTTTGTATTCACTTAGTCCAAATGAATTTATTAAACTCAAATTAATGAGTTCTATACTTTAATTTAGACCGCGAGAAATCTCGTCAGCAGCCATAGGTTACCTCCTCAAAGGGATTCTCGATCATCCGATAGAGATGTTTTAATTTAGTTTTAATTTTTTTTTTATAAATAAATTTTGAGTTGTTTTATATTTTGATTCTTGTGGCGGTGAATTTTACCTTGTTTTGATATCTTAATTTTATTTTGGTTTTAGTTTTGTGGCTATCATAAATGTTTCAGTTTTCATATGTAGGGTGGCCTTGTTATTTATCAAATAAGTTTATAAGCAGAAAATAAGAGGTACTTATAAATTAAAGTAAATTGTAATGCAATAACTTAAAAGAATAAATGCCGATTCTTCTCGTTTCTCCACCTGAAAGGTCAGTATTTGTAAAGCATATGTATAATTTTGCAGGAAAAGTAGAGAACACATGTTTGAGGTGTGTCTACCAGATCCTATATCATACCGTGGTGGGTCCAATTTGTTCATCTTTGCAGATGATTTTATTAAGCAAATCATAATAAGTTCAAGTGTCCTCCAAGATTCACAAAAGATCATGAAAAGTCCTGGGAAATACCCTAGACATATACCTTAGACATTTCATAGTCCCTCAAATTTTCTCGAGTTCATTTTGGTCTTATTATGTTTGCTATATGGTTCACCCCATTGATACCATTATGCTCAGTGAAATTTAATGTTTTGATTATCCCTTTACACGAGGTAATTATAAATTGATGTTTCTCTTACATTTCGCTTACAAATTATACGGGTGAAGGCCCTTAGGGGCAATTTGGCTTAATTAACGGACTTAGCTGGTTTGATTTTAAGGATGGGCTTATAGAGTTTAAAAAAAAGTTTCAAATTAATTTTATGTCATTTTATAAACCTCATTAGACAAGATTTCGATCAAACCTAATTCACCAATAAGCCCTTAAAACTTAAAGGGTAAATTTGTAATTGATTTTAAGAAAATTTAAATATTTATACTATTAATCCTTATCAAGAATAAAAAAATCTTTTTTAAACCATTGATTGTGGTTTCAAGTTAGTGGATTACATTCTTCCAAATTCAAACCCCTCAACTTAATATCTTCTTATTTAATTATTCTTCCAAATTTCATTAATTTGAAAAATTATAAATTTATCCTTAATGAGACCAAGTGAGATTGGTTGCTACCATTTATCCCTTTCATGTTTCAATCATGTCAATTAAGCTCATTCATTACCCATTTACCCTTTGGTTAGGCTAAATATTAATTGAGGCTTAAATTCCAAAATTACCATTTTGCCCTTAAGGACTTAACATAATTCATCAAATCAAACTCAAATGACTTCAAAATTTTTATGTTACCCCACTCATGGATTAATTAAGAGATCAGGTGAGAAAATGTGATTTTTCTTCATTTATTTAATTTTATAATTATTTTAATGCAAAAATAGATTTTCAATGAAAATTTAATAACTCAACCAAAACAAAACCTCAGTCCTGAAGAAAATTATTGGAGGTTCACGTAGGCTAGAGGACCACTTGGACCAATTTTCATGGTTTTTAGAGGTTTAACTTAATTATTAGAATTATTTGTTTATTTTGAGTTTTAATTAAATATAGAATATTATTTAAATAGAAAATTAGAATTTATATTTTTATTAAATCTCTTTGAGTTCAAGGAAACCAAAGAAATAAAATTTAATATTTTTTTTATTTATATTTTAATTATTAAAATTATTTAATGGAAAATTAAAGAAAATTCATTTTTAAGCTTTCAAAAATTAATATCTTGACTTAGAAAATTCGAAAACTTATTTTGATTAGTTCCAATGATCAAGAAGCCAAATGTGACATTTTAGCCTTTTTTTACAATTTTGAAATTTTTATGATTTTTAATTAATTTTTAAATATTTAAATGCTTCAAAATAGCTTAAAAATGAAGTATTTAGTTTAATTACACTTTTATTTTTCTTAGGTTCCTCTAGTCATAAGGAGCTCGCAAAACCAATTTGGTGATATTTTGAGTTATATTTTAATTATTATAATTATCTAGTGTTAAAAATGTCATTTCACTTAATTAATCCATTTTAGTGGTAAAATTAACTCCAATTGACTTGAATTTTTTTATGGGGAGCTCATCTCATATTAAATTACACTAGAGAATTATTTTTATTTCATTTAAATTTATATATACTCTAATTTAAATATTTTTCATTTTAGGGGTTGGTGACAGTTAGGATTATTTTTAATGAGTTAAACCAAGTTTATATTTTTCTTAGGGTCCACTAACCAAAGTGAACCTACCAAAATAAGTTTTGTATTTTTTTTATCATTATTTAAATTATTATATTTATTTTATCAAAATAGACATGACACACTTGAAAAATAGAGATCTCTGCCTAGAGATCTCCCCTTACCTTGGAAAAATCAGGGAAGATCCCTCATGACAGAGAGAACCAATACCTCAAAAATCAAGTCATGGTGAAATTTCTATGCAAATGGAGAATCCAAATAAGAAATACACCATTTAATTAATTAAAAACCATAAATTCATCAAGCAAACATGGAACCATTTCAACATTGTTCTCCTATGTTCACTGAGTAAGAAGATATTTTTATTTTATTTGTATGATTTTTATACAAAAATATATGGATTTTTAATGCTCTAGCCAATTTAATAAATCAAATAAAATACAATTTTTCTACTTATCTAGCACATCATTGTACGTGTCGAACAGAATCTAATCAATGCTGGATTGGGCACCGCCATCCGAGTCAGCCCACCGTTCATGTATCGAAGCGCCATCTGACCGCATCAGGACCCCTCCATTTGATACACGCTCAATCAAACGATCATCGATCATCATCCTAGATGGAACAAACCTGCGAGCCGTCCAACTTCAAACCTTAATATCTCTCTCAATACTTAGCTAAATTAAGTGAGGTTTCTTCCTATTGACTCAACTCGACTAGGAGAACATATCCATATGGTTAATCAAGCCTTAAATCAAGTCTATCAACATGGAGAATTAAAATAAGTTTGATTTAAGGGTAAAGCGCTTGATTTAAGGGGAGATCTTAATAAGCATTCCCAAGAGGTGTGGCCTCGATTGGGTGCTTGGAGAAGCTTGAGTGGAGTCCAGAGAGCTCCTAGATGAAACCTTGGGTCATGGTGAATTTCCTAGGTAATATTGTGACCAAGAGTGATTTAGGGTGTTGATCAAAGTCTATGTTATTTATAGTGGTCTAGTGATCGGGCTTTTATGGGGGATCTCCTTCTCTCACTCAAAGGATAGTGTGGGTGCAATTAATTTGACTTTGGTGGAGTCTAGAGGGATGTCCTATTTTGGGCTTGATTTTGAGCTCCAAAATTCAGCTTAAGAAGTGGGTTTGAGGGCTGATTGTATTGAACTCACAGGGTCTTGAAGAAGCCCTGGGAACAATTTGCCAAGGTCTCCCTAAAGAATTTCATCAACTCCTCCCCTTGGTCGTGGGGGTGAGTTTAAATAAAAGGGTCCATGGTGGCTCTTAGGCCAAGCTAAGGTGGTTGGGGTGTTGTCTAAGTGGAGGGCAGAAAGGCTACAATGTCCATTTGGGTTGGTGCCTCTTGGATGGGTTTAAATTTAGGTTTTGACCATATGGGCACTCTTGACCATGGTGTTTTCCGGTGGCCAAGGTGGTTAGCTAGCCAGGCTCAGGTCACCATCCCACTAAGGATGATCAATGGTGGGCTAATGTACAGCAAATTGAGTTTATGCATGGATAAGGGCGATTAATTGAAGTGGAAAAGTGGCCTCCTATGGTTGACCAAAGGTCAGGTGAGCCAGCTGAAATAATGTGGAGAAGTCCCCATCTAAGTACAACTAGGCTTATGCATGGTTTAACGGAAACATGATAAGGGTTAGCCACTTTTAAGGGGATCACTAAAGGGGCTCCTCCTTTTTCCATTTTGGGCATGGTGAGAAAGCAAAGGCTTACATGGCTCACCTATGGCTTGGGAATGGCTTCATGGCTTCCCTTCGGCTTAGTGAATTTGCATGAAAAGGGTTTTTTGGATTTATGGTGTATTTTTTGTGTAGTTTATCATGAGGCTTGATTTTGTGCGATTAAATGATGAATTATAAGGAGTATGGTTTGATTTAATTAAATGGATGATGGGAAGAAATTTCATGTCTTGTGGGCCTTGGATTTGGGCTTTTGGAATTAAGTGTAGTGGGCTTGGGATTTTAAAATTAGGGATGAATTTGGGCCAAATTTTGAGTCAATCAAATATTTAATTTGGTGTAGGGGGATATCATTAAGAGTATTGAAAGTCTCTCAAGTGATTTTGAATTGACTTGGAAGGCCAATTTAGGGGATTTGGACATAGGGTCAAAATTGGGGCTTTTTGATTTGGGTGAAATTGGGCTTGTAATTAAATAAAATTGGGCTTGGGTTTTGTTTATATTAGGATTAGGGATATTTAGTTTTGATTTGGAATTCAAATTGAGCAAGCTTGGGGTCAATTGGATCAAGATTAAGGTTAATTTGGGGAAATTGAGCCTTTAAGGGCAATTTGGGGTTGTTGGTCAAATTGAGTTAATTTGGTCAAATTGAATCAATGTGATGGTTCAAAATTGAAATTAGGAATATTTAGGATGATTTTAAATTTTTGGAAATTTTTGGAATTTTTGGAAATTTTGGGTCATGAGGGGCATTTTGGTAATTTTTTACAATTTTGGGGGTATTTTGGGAATTTGGTGATTTTAGTAAATTTTGGTCAATTTAGGTAGTGGTGAGTGACTTGAAATGAATTTTGGACAAATTTTGGTGTTTTGGGTAATTTTGGGAATTTTGGCAAAAATTAGGGTTATAGGGGTATTTTGGTAATTTGGTGGTTTTGGACTGAAATGGGCAAGTAAGCCATGAAGCCATCTCAAACCAATAGGAGCCACATGAGGACTCATTTTGGATGCTCAATATGTTGGTCCTAACCCTCTTAGCCAAGAGTTAGGGGTTTGGGTCCATCCATATGAGCTTTCCAAAATGAGTTAAGGGAAAATGAGTCAAGGGACCAAATCAAGGGCAAGTGGTCTTAAAGTTTGGGGTGTGTGAAAAGTGTAGTGTGTGCAAGCTAGCCTAACCAAGAATAGACTACCCAGAGTTAGTCCTAAGGCTTGAACATCCTATAGGAACTCTCCTTGAGCTCCACCAAATTGACCCCACCTACTAAGTGCTAGAGGTTATGACCAGTATGTGGAACTTCAAGTTAAGTAAAAAAAAAGTATAGAATTTCTAATGTGAGGGTTCATTTTCTATTCCTCTAGGATAGTCAACAAGAAAGTTCTATGGCTAGACCCTAGGCTACTAAAGAGGAAAAACTAGACCTCAAAGCTAGCCCTCAACCAAAAGTGAGGTCAACAAACATTTTTAAGGTACTTAAAAAGTTAAGTTTGGGGGGAAGAAAATTTCTTTTAAAAGAAGTAAACTAAATTTTATTTGTCCTCAATTAACAATTTTTTATAAATAATTTAACATGACTTAAGATATTAAGATTTAACTTTAAATGATTATAATTATGTTTATGAATATTATGGTAAATTTAGGTAAAAAGTTTTTAATGATGAAGGTCAATTTTAAAGTAAAAAGATATTTGATATGATAGGATAAGACTTTATTTTTCTATTTATAGTAAAGGAAATTGTATTTTTGAAGTGTTAAGTATTTTAGAGTTTCATGTAAGAATAAAAGAATGAAAATCATAAACTAATTTGAATTTATAAATTGAAGAAAGGTAAGGGTTTTGACTTTAAGAAGAGGATGGTGAAGTTCAAAACTAGTAAAAACTAACTAGTAAAAGCTAACCAGATATAGTAATCCTCACTTAAAAAAGAAAAAGAAAGGAAAGGATTGAAAAGATCCTAAAAGTAAAAAAGAAGAGAAAAGAAAAAAGTATAGAAAGAAAAATGAGTGAGGAGAAGCTTG
>NW_018219346.1:9117-12578 GCF_001263595.1 Phalaenopsis equestris | reverse complement strand
TGAGGAGAAGCTTGAGGTGAGGAGAAGCTTGAGGAGATGCCTAATAAAAATTAGCTTCACTTGAATCAACTTAAGGAAAAGGCTTTATTATATTTCCTAAACTTATATTGGAGTAATAGTAGCATTATTAGTAAATTTTTCATGAAGTTCTTTTTCATATGAATATTCTAAGTATTCTTGATATGTCAAATTGCAATTTTTCCTAAAAATGAATAGAGATTCAGAAATCTTATTCAAAAATATTAAATTTGCTTACTAAGTACTCTTAAACTTAGAATTTGAATATAAGTTATTAAAGATGTCTAGCCCAACATGCCCAAATTGACCAAATCAAATTGACCAAATCTCAAAAATTAATCTCAAAAATTCGTCAAATTGACCTACCAATTGAACTCAAAATCACTTCAACCCTTCACCAAAAATCTTCATAATAATTCGCTACACAATATTGATCAATCAATTAGGTCATTTGACATGGCTAACCTAGCCCAAACCCAAACTTTGAGCACTTGAACCCACATTGAACCTATGCATTAAAGATGGCCTAACTACCCCAAAGTCACAAAATAAACTCCACCTTAGCCATTAGCACACTCTATTGACCAGGATAAACCCCTTTGGCCCACCCAAGCAAGCTATGGACCAATGGGTCCCTAAATTAAGGGATTCATTCCCATTTTTAGCTTAACCACAAAATCTCTTCCATCATTGCTTGTCTATGGGAGTAAATCATAATTAAACATCCCCTGACCTCCCTGAGCCAAGAAGTGATTGAACCTTGGCCAGCCACCACCGGGTTCGCCGGAAAACACCAGCCCAATAAGGCCAAAAATGGTTAAACACCCAATTAAGCTCATCCAAGCTGTCCCAATCCATTTAGAGGCTTGAGGCCTTCTTTCTTCCACCTAAGCAGTTTGGCTAATCCACTGGCTAGCCCAATTGAAGCCCCATGGCTCCTCTATTTAAGCAGCCATCCCCCACAGCTAGAGAGGAGGCTGAAACCAACCTTAACAAAACTCTGTCCAATTGATTCTAAACTCCCCCCAAAGCATAGAGAAGCTCATTCCAATCACTCTACTGCCTTGATTCCCCCTGTGCAACCCTAATTTTAACCTTGAAAATTAGGGTAGAAACAGGACATCTCTGAAAACTACACCAAACTTGAATTGCTTGTGCCCACACCTTCACAACAACAAGAGAAGACAAATCCCCATCAAATAACCCTCTGAAATAGCCTCCACCATAGCTCTAGATCAACACCTAAAATCAAGCTTGGTTGAATTCCTACCTAGGCCTTACACCATAATAAGAGGCTTAATCCCTAGCCTCCTTGGACCCCAACGAACATGCCAAGACCCTCTTATTGAAGCTTCACTTCTCAAAGCAAAGGTATAAAACTTCTCCTTCTCCCGAGCCTATTTTGACTCTCCATTTGATTAAGCTTAATTTAGTTGCATGATTACCGAATGAATATGTTCGTCTCACTTAGACAACTCTATAGGATCAAAGTCGAAGTGATTTGGTTGAGTCTAGGTTGAGATCTTAGAATTTTAGTGTGGACGATCACGGGATCACTCTATCGAGGATGATGACAGAGGAGATCAAGCCGGACAGCGCTTCAGAACATAAACCGCTGGCCGAGTCAGCGCTGAGGTGGATGGCGGCGTTGAATGGGAGCGCACCGCATGGAGTTCGGACCTGCCTAGGATCTACATGGCGTCGCGCTTTTTAAATAGATAAATAGGGGTTTTTCCTATTTATTTATATACCCCTAACTTCAAAAATTCATATCTTAGTGTAGAAAAGTTACAAAAATAAAATAAAAAACCCTCTTGCTTAGTGAACAGAGGGGAACAATGTGGAAATAATTTGAAGTCCATTTGATGAATATTTTATTTTTAATCAATTAAATACTGATTTGAATGTTTTGATTCTCCATGCATATTGGCACTTCAACATGGCTTGAAACTTTAACATGTTATATCCTCTGTCAAGGGAAACATACTCTGATTTTTCCAAAGTCATAGGAACTCTCTAGGAAGAGATCTATATTTTTCAAGTTTATACATATTATTTGCTTAAATTAATCATGGAAATTATCATGTTGATTAGAAAATTCCAAGAAAATTTTGGAAGTTTCATGATGATCAGGGAATCTTTAGGAAAAATTTTCATGAGTAAGTCATTTAAAATGCACCTAATTTTCACGAATGCTAAATCACAAAGATAATTAATTTTGGAAAATATAAACATCAAAATGATTTGATTACAAACATCAAAATGACTTGATTTTTAATCTCCACTGTTTCTTAAGATCCAATGAACTCCCCATAAAAATTTCAAAGCATTTTGAGTCCATTTGATGGCCTAAATTGAATTTTCAAGTTAAATATTCTTTTTGGCACTAAAATAATTTTTAAAATCAAAATATAACTCAAAAAAATTATGAAAAATTGTTTTTGGAGTTCTCTGTGACCAGAGAAATTTTATAAAAATAAAATAATATTTAAAATAAAACCTTCATTTTTAGCCTATTTTTAAATATTTAAAATAATTAAAAATTCATAAAAACCACAAAAATAATAAGAAACATGAAAATGTTCTAAATTGCTTCCTAATCACTTAGGAACAATTAGAATATTTTTCCTGATTTTCTAAATAAAGAAATAGAATTTCAAAGTTCTTAGAATAGTGTTGCCAATTTTCTAAATAAAGAAAATGAATTTCAAAGTTTAAAAATAATTTTTAAAGGCTAAAAATGAGTTTTCACTAATATAATTCCAATAAATCGAATAAAATTTAGAAAAATATAAAATCTTCTATTCTAAGTTCTCTAACCTTAGGGAGACTTTTAAAAAATATAAAACTTAATTTTTCCTATTTAAAATATTTTATATTTACTAAATACGCCATAAATTACAATAATTCTTAAAATTCAGATAAAATTCAACAAATCATGAAATTTGGTCCACAGGCTTCTCTGGTCTAAGCCTACATCCATTAAAAATTTCAAGGAATTAGAATTTACGTTGGTCAAGTTAGGAATTTTCTTTAAAAAATCTTATTTTTGCATAAAAATAATTATATAAAATAAATTAACTTTTGAAAAATCACATTTTCTCCTCTAATGCCTTAATTGACCCATGAATGAGGTAGGATAAAAATTTCAAAGTCATTTGAATTGAATTTGACAAATTATGAAGTGATAGAGCCTTAGGGGCAAATGCGTAATTTTTGAAATTTAGCCTTAATAACATTTAGGCCTAAATCAAGAAGGAAAATGGGTAACCTCTGATCTCAATCAATTTATTTGATGTTTGAAACACAAGGGGTTAATTGGTAGAAAACAACCTCACTTTCTTAATTAAAAAGATAAGTTAATAGATTTCTAAATTAGTAAAATTTGGAAGTTTATTAAAATAAAATGAACCTAGGGCTTAGGGGTATGACTTTTGAAGTCA
>NW_018219346.1:4335-6381 GCF_001263595.1 Phalaenopsis equestris | reverse complement strand
TTTTCAAGCCTGCTGCAATGGCCTACCCAACGCTGACCTTTTCCTGCAACCTGTCGACGAGTCACGAAGCCCGCAACCTCGCTCCTACCATCAAATTTGGAACTGGATTTGAAGATCTTGAGGTCATCCTCAGGAAAGCCCCATTCGTGGTAATGAAGATCGCCGCTCAAGAAATACATGAGCCGTCTGCAGAATTCAACCTGAACTGCCTCAAAACTTCCCTACCTGCAAGAAGTCTAAAACTACTGCTGTCGCGGTACCCACCAAACCTACTAGCCCCGCTGCTTCTAAGGGGAAAGAAGTGATGATTATTGAGGATCCGACTGAGGGATTAACTGTCCCACCACCCGTGTTTGAAATCGGATCAATTTTGAGGACTGTACCGCTGACCCGAACTCAAAGGAAGAACCATAACAGAAAAGTTTGGAGGGCTATTAAAGCCCAGACTCCCAAGGATACACCCGTTGAGGGAAAGCTTCATCAAGTTGAAGAAGTGTTACCGGAAATTTATGCACTCCTGTGAGGAAGTAGATTCCATCCTCTGATAGATACCAAGGGATATGAGAGTATCCGAAGGATCGCTGCTGCATTACCCTCACTTCATGGACACCGTGAGGAGAGAAAGAAGTTCCCTCCTATCACTCGAGTTAGTTCAGTTTTTAGAAGGCTTGCTACCAAAGAAGGATGTTCGGTTAGCGAGTTACTTAAACGAGTGGGAGATGCAATTTCTCCTCGCATGAAGAAGGAAATTTTGAAGGGCGTAAAATCCGCCAGACAGTCCCACAAGACAACTGGAGTGCCACCTACTCGCGTCCCTGTTTGGTTTCGTTTAGGGAACAAAGTTGATACCACAGTGATCACTACTGATCATACAACCACTAAGACCGTGGGCCGTCGATCGGTTAAGTCAAGACCGGGTTCAAAAATCTTACCCTTCAGCAATCATGGAGACATTCCTACAATCCCAAAGACAAAGACAAGACGATTACCTAGAACTGTAGCTGGTCTACACCACGGGAAGCATACTTTCCCTCGACATACCGATGTTTCTACTAAGACACTCCATCCTAAGACATCATCGTCAAAAAAGGAAAAGGTATGGGTACCCAAGGTCACTGCACCGAAACAGTTCAGTGAGCCTGTAGTACAGGAAGTGAAGCCAGTGTCTATAATATCTGACATCGTTGCGACAATAGCCAGTGAGATGGAGGAACAATTAGAGGATGTCCATCAGGGTCCTCCAGATCTTAAAGCAATCAAGGAATCAATAATTGAGGAGAAAGTTGAGGAACTCGGGATGGAGATTTCCGAGTTAGCTCGAGAACATGAAGTTTCCGTCGATAGAGATAATGAAAATTTTGATTATAATGATTACTTTGAGGAGGATTTCATGGATGTCCATGTGATCGAAACTAGAGCCACCACATCTACACGTGAGGCTCAACCTCACGCTGAAGAGAGCACCGTAGATGAGCTGCGTAGGGTTATCCTCCTAAGGGATGAGCAAGTTAGTATACTGGAGAAAAGAATAGAAGAGATGATTGCAGCTATGACCACCATGGCCACCATTCAGGGGCAATCACAAGCACCACAATTGGCTTCTTTAGAGATTAATCAGCCAAAAATCATACATATTAGAGATGAAAGAAGAGAGGCTACTTGCAGGAAACAAAGATGAGCAACCAGAGAAAGATTCTCCATCAAGTGTCAAGCCAATAAAGGAGTTCAAGCAAATGGTTGAAAAAGTGTGGGACGCCTTAGCCCAATCCAAGGGTAGTGCATCAATTTTGAAGGGTAGACCTTACTTGGAGGAGTTTGATGTTGTGCCTTTCTCGAAGGGTTTTGTGGCCCCATTGGAGATGAAGACAGTTTTGAAGACGAAATAATGATGACAAGATGGAAGAGACCTCAGTACGAGATATCCCTAAAAGATACAGAAAAGAATGAATATGAAATAATATATGATCGGATAAACCACTATGTGAATGCTATGACCCTCACTCCGATTCTCCCTCAATAGGTCAAGAGTTTAGAGGTCAAGGAAGT
>NW_018219346.1:3697-3976 GCF_001263595.1 Phalaenopsis equestris | reverse complement strand
AATTCAAAGATTGCTTCGCATGGAGCTACGATGAAATGTCAGGATTGTCAGCAGAGGTTGCAATCCATAAACATGGGGTGGACAAGAATATAACCCCAGTAAAATAAGCTCCCAGGAGAATGCGCCTCAAAATAGAACAACAAGTTATCGCCGAGGTGAAGAAATTGATAGACGCCAACTTTGTTAAAGAGGAGCAGTACCCCATTTGGTTGTCCAATATTGTACCTGTTAAAAAGAAAAATGGACAGATCCGCGTTTGTGTCGACTTCAGAGATTTGA
>NW_018219346.1:451-3665 GCF_001263595.1 Phalaenopsis equestris | reverse complement strand
CTATACCAGAGTGATGTTGGATATCGCTTCAACACATGAAATTTTCCCCTTCACAGATCGTTGGGATACAACCAAATCAAGATGGCTCCCGAGGATGCATCACTTACAGCCTTCAAAACACCGATTGGAATTTTCTGCCACACAGTGATGTCGTTCGGCCTAACGAATGCTGGAGAAACATATCAGCGTGCAATGAAGAAGATTTTTGACGACCTCATTCATAACCAAGTAGAATGCTACGTAGATTATTTGATCATCAAAAGTAAACGGAAAATATACCATTTGTACGATCACCATTTGTACGATCAGAGGATCATGTTTGAACTGTTACGACGATATGACCTTAAAATGAATGCCTTAAAGTGCGCCTTTGGCGTTACCTCCAAAAAATTTCTGCGATTCGTTGTCTGTCATCAGGGAATCGAGATCGATCCGGATAAAATTAAGGCTATCTTGGAAATGTCTCCTCCTAAAACCTTGAAATAACTACGTTCCTTCTAAGGGAAGTTGGCATATCTGGAACGCTTTATTTCTAATCTCTCAGGTAGGTGTAGCCTTTCTCGGCATTAATTAAAAAGGATGCCAAATTTATTTGGGAAGAGAAATGTCAGCGGGCCTTTGAGGATGTTAAACAATATTTAATGTCACCTCCTATCTTGACAGCCCCTATCCCAGGGAAACCGTTGATACTTTATACCACGGCTTTAGATGACTCTCTCGGATCCCTCTTAGCCCAAGTCAATGATGACGGTAAAGAAAATGTGCTTTACTACTTGATTCATCGTCTAATACTGACAGAGATAAGGTATCCACCTATTGAGAAGCATTATCTGGCGTTAATTTTCACCTCCCAAAAGCTTAGACATTACATGCTTTCTCATAAGATTACCCTGATCTCAAAAGTTAATCCATTGCAATATTTGATGACCCGACCAACATTCTCCAGATTTCTAACATGAAGGTCAATGATCTTATTGCAATTTGATATAACTTTTGTTCACGTTTGTGCTATCAAGGGACAGATACTTGCAGACTTTTTGGCTGCACACCCACTGCCAGTTGGGCCCTCTATCAATGACGATTTACCAGATGAGGAAATATTATAAATGTAATTATCCAGTGCGCAACACTGGGAGATGTACTTCAATGGCGCTTCATCAGCCAAAAAAGATAAAGGATCAGACACAGTTATACCAGACAAAACAGGAATTGGTTTGATCTTTATCACACCAGATAAGGGTATGATGAGGTTCTCATACCACTTGAAAGAGCCGTGCAGCAACAATGAAGCATAATATGAAGCTTTGATTACCGGGTTGGAAATGGCAATCTCAATGGATATAACAAACATTATCATTTATGGCGACTCCCAACTCGTCATCCAGCAAGTCACCGGACAATACATAATTTTGAAACCAAGATTAGAAGAATACCATCAGCACATGATGAAGCTCCTGGAGCAGATTCCTGATGTAACTTTCTACCAAATTCATAGGAAAGGTAATGTCCATCTCGACGCTTTAGCAAAAATCTCTAAAGAAATGACATGTCCCCCAGAGGATTCCATTGAAGTCACAGTGCAAGGAAGACAAGTCTTGTCTTGGATCAACTTCGAAACTCTACACAAGCTTGGAAAAGAAGAAATAATAAATATAGTTGCAGACATCAACGAAGATTGGCGCAAGCCATTAATAGAATATTTGCTTATTAGAAAGCTGCCAGAAGACAAGTCTGAGGCGCACCACATCACAAGAAGGGCTATGTCTTACACCTTGATGGAAAATGTTCTCTATAGAAGATCATTCGACCAGATGTGGCTACGGTGTTTGAGCAGAGCCGAAGCACGGAATATTGTCACAGAGGTACATGTCAGATTGTGTGACACTCACCAATCAGGGCCGGAAAATGAAGATTAAAAGACTTGGATATTATTGGCCAGCAATGATGTCCAATTGCATGGATACCGCCAGAAGATGTCACCAATGCCAAGTGCATGGGGTGGTCTTACACCAGCCTCCTAATGTGCTACACCCAACTGTTGCCTCGTGGCCATTCAAGTGTTAGGGCACATACATAATTGGTCCGATAGACCCTCCA
This sequence comes from Phalaenopsis equestris, assembly GCF_001263595.1. Lineage (NCBI taxonomy): Eukaryota > Viridiplantae > Streptophyta > Magnoliopsida > Asparagales > Orchidaceae > Phalaenopsis > Phalaenopsis equestris. Next base: position 1,568 of record NW_018219346.1, on the reverse strand, counting down.
TCTTCCAGAGGACATAGGTATATACTTGCCGCTACTGATTACTTATCTAAATGGGCAAAGGCAGTACCGTTACGTGAGATTAAGGCACAACACGTCTTTCAATTTTTCAAAAGCCAAATTGGTTACCGTGTAATGGGACAACTTTCAAAAGTACAAAGATCAATAATTTCGTCAAAAGACATGTGATAGATTGGAGATACTCTATGATTTATTATCCTAGAGCAAATGATCTGGGTGAGGCTTTCAACAAAACACTGGTACAGATTTTGAAGAAAATATTCGATGAAAACAAAAGGGATTGGCACAACAAACTATTAGAAGCCTTGTGGGCCTACCGGATGACTTGCAGGACTCCCACTCAATGTACACCTTATATGCTCATGTATGGGTCTGAGGTCATGCTATCACTAGAAATCTAGACACCATCTCTTAGAGTCATCGTTGTCAACCAACTCACAACGGAAGAAAGCGCAAAACTCAGACTTGAGGAACTGGAGAGTCTCGAGGGAAAACGGCTAGAAGCGCAACAATATTTAGAGCTTTACCAGCTGACAAATTGGTCCGCCCAAGGACATTCAAAGTTTGTGACCTTGTACTTGTGCTCAAAAGGCTTATTCTTGCACGCCGCAAAATATGTGGAAAATTCGAGCCAACTTGGGAGGTACCATTTATCATTGAAAAGGTCGATACAGGAGGAGCATACCAGTTAGTGGACTTTCAGGGAGAAAGACCTATGTTACCAATAAACGAACGATATCTGAAAACTTATTATGCAACCTGACACACGCTGCTTGCCTCTGCTTGCTTTGAAACTTTGGAAACTTTGATTATTTTAGGGTTATCTGTGTGGTTAAATGCCTATGACCAGGTCCAAATTTTGTAATTAACATCAACATAATGAAAATTTTGAGAAAGAAATTTAAAAATTCAAATTTTCTTCTTTTCACTTTTGAGTATAATGTTCCACTAAATTAAACAAATCTCATACATAAAATAAACAATTCATTTCACAAAAAAAAAACTAAATTTTACTTTAATAATACTTATTTTGTTCTTGTTCATGATAAGTTTTGGCCCACTAACGTTTTTCCTGTCGTCTGCAGAAAAATGTCGGGAC
>NW_018219346.1:0-409 GCF_001263595.1 Phalaenopsis equestris | reverse complement strand
TGCGCTCTAAATGAGGAAATGGAGTCGCAGGGTGGTACCATAGACTTCAACATGAATTTTAACAAGGTTGACATGGAGTACGAAAGTCCTCTCATAGACGTAGTCATGCCTTCACTACTGAGAGTGACCGCTAAAGATAATGTATCACATAACAGTAAGAACGTGATAATAGAGCAAGATCCAGAACATAATAAAAAAGCAGGAACCGATGGAGGGCCCGGTCGTCTGCCCTTCATGGTAGCTACACCAGTCAGGGGCCTAGTAGCCTCCAATAATGAACGACTACCAAGTACTTTGCTTCGCAAGACGCAACACAGGAACGCCAGCCGGAAGAAGAAGAGAGCTTTTCTACAACAAGAACGTAGACGCCAAAAAGAGATGAACAACTTGCTCACCCCTATTCCTGAGG
>NW_018219345.1:0-828 GCF_001263595.1 Phalaenopsis equestris | reverse complement strand
CCGAGTGACTGAGTGCAACATGCTATATAAAAATTTGTCAAGTTTTATAAATCAAACTCAGTAAATAATTAATATTTATTAACGACAAAGAAAATTTGGCATATAGTATGAACAAAAATGCGGGAGAATTTATTTCATGAATAATAAAATTTATAACAAGAGTATCAAATGTTTAATATTATGAATGTAACTTAAATCGTGTAATTATAAATAGATATCTGTATTTAACAATATTACGTATGTTTATATGTATAAAATCTATTTTAACACTACCTATTAATATAATATTGCATTATATTTATATATAGTCGGTTTCTTACGACACCTTCAAATAAGGAATGTAGACATCAATCCCATGGAAATTCAATGATTTCTCTGAGAAACTGTCGGTACGGCTAGCCACAATAATGCTTTAATACCAACTAATGTTATTATATTATCATATATATTTCATGCACTTCAACTAAAACACACGAATATAACTATAATGTTCACCGATATTTATATATAATTATGAATTTGTAATAATGAGATTTAACACATCAAGCAATAAAAGGAAAAAATGAATACTGGAAACAAAAGATAAAAGTATTAAAACATGAGTTTATGCAATAATAAAGCGAGGTTAATTACTCATAAAATGTATTATGAATAAGAAAAAAATTATTGTGAATATATGAATAGAATTTGAAGGACATGACTGACAAACCGATAATTAACTAGGAATCTAATACAAATAGCAATCATAACGCCCTAATGAAGGATAATACATTTTTTTCCTAATAAATTATAGTTACCTCGAGAGGGATAATATAAATCCAAATTTAT
>NW_018219344.1:0-526 GCF_001263595.1 Phalaenopsis equestris | reverse complement strand
GTCTGATTACTTTTCTACCCTTCTGACAGGTCTTATGGAAGATAGAAATGAGTGGAAGGCAGTGAGAGGGAGAGAGGAAGAAAGATAAAGGAGATGAAGGGAGGGAGAGAGGGAGGGATAGGAAAAGCGAAAGCGAGAGAATGAAAGAAATAGTGAGTGGGAGGAGAAAGGTAGAGAGTGGGAGAAGAGAAAAATAGAGTAAAAAAGAGTGTGAGGAAGGGAGAGAGACAGAGTAAGAGAGAGAATAGAGAGAGTTAGGGTGGGAGGGAGGAAGGTAGAAAAGAGATGAAGAGAGTGCAAGTGAGAGAGAGTGGGAAAGAAAGAAAGATTGCAAGAGAAGGCGAGAGAGGGAGTGTTAGTGAAGGATAACGAGTGAGGGAGTGTGTGAGAGGAAGACGAGGATGGAGGGAGAATGAGCGAAAAAAATAGATATATCAAGAAATATTGTGAGAGATGGATACAGAGATCAAAGGATAGAGAGAAGTATGAGGGAGTGGAAGAGAGATTAGGAGAGGAATAGCGAGAG
>NW_018219343.1:2914-16141 GCF_001263595.1 Phalaenopsis equestris | reverse complement strand
GTGGGGAACATACAATAAATCCTAAGCAAAAGAAAAGAGAGAGAGGGAAAGGGGAGGATGTAACACACACACAGTCACTAGCTTTGCCAGCTCTGACAAGTAAGTTAGCAAGCCTCTTTCCATCCATATGGATGAAAATAAACTCAATTGGTAAGTCTGATTTGTTTGAATTGATTGCCTTCACTCTATGAAAAAGATGTCAGGGAGGAATATACCCATTCAGAAAGATTTGTACCAGTGCCGAAGAATCCATTTCGACAAGCAGTTGGGTCCACTTCTTCGGGTCTGAAGGTTATATAACCATAGTTTGTACTTTTTTTTTACTATTATGCTCCATACATTTATTTGAATTCATAATATTATATTAGCTTTTAAGCAGTCGGGTCCACTTCTTCGGGTCAACAAGCTTAGTAGCCAAAAATACAACATCTTCAACCAACAAAGCATCATCGACTACAACTGGGGAATGAAAAAGGAGTGAACATCGACCAATGTGATCTCTAAATACCCCTCCCACACTCGCATTAGTAGCTGTGAAGCTCCCATCTATATTGGATTTGATCCAAGGGTGATTAGAATTCTAGAAGATCAGTAAGATTAAGCTAGACAATTAAAGAGTAAGATTGGAGAATTGAATTCTGTAAACATTAGGAAATTGCTTATGCAGGATAACTTTAAACAAGAAAGCCTTGCAACTTGTGACCACTTGATTCATTGAAAGGGTGACTTTCTAAAACTTTTTTTTTTGTTTTCTTGCCATCCAGATAAATCATGTAAGGACAAATGAAATAACTCCCAGCATGGCCTTTTGCTAGTCCATCCAACAAGCTTTCAAAAACTATCAATTTAGGTCAAGTATGTTAATATCAAGCATACTAATAACATCAGTCCAGACATATTTTGAAAATTTGCAGGTGAAGAAAAGATTGTCAATAGATTCCTCAACTTCATTACAAAGAATTCATCAGGAAGGCCCCCTCAATCCTTTCAGCTTTAAGTTGTCATCTGTTGGCAGCAGATATAAGAATAGTCTCCAACAGAAGAAGGACATGGATGGAGTAAGGTATTTGATCCAAATTCCCTCACCCCAATGAACATCATCCCAAGTGCCATGTTTTGTATTAATGAACTTAGTTAGGTTTTGGTTCTTATTGGCATTAACAGTGAGCTTATCCTTTTGTGATATATAAAACTACATGTTAATGATCTGTATGACACTATCCTGTTCCAGAAGTGAATCCAACATTGTGGTGGACGAATTGTTGTCCACTCAGCAATTAGACACCTTCAAGTTTGGATTAACAAGAGCAAAAGGCTTGGGTTTTAGCCTACCATAAATTTACTAATTATCCAGCCAAAAGCTTATATTACAATTCAACATATCCCATATAAATAGTCCTTCAGCATGGTTTTTGACCATCAATAAGTTCACCCAGATCCTTGAATCACCCAATTTCTTGTGGATAGTGTTGGGATAAGCTTCCTTGTAGTATTTAATCAGCAATAACTTTGCACACAAAGATCTCTGTTGCCAAAATCTAATCCATAACTTACATAAATTTATGTGGTTCAGCTACTATTGCCTCATAAACCCAAGCCCCCCTGCCATGGTGGGTTTAGCAACCATTTACCAACTAGCCCAATGTAATTGCTTTCTTTGACCTTTCCATAGAAACCTGTTGAAAAATCATTCCAAATGTAATTGAGTGCTTTTCTTTATATGTGCATCTGCATGATATAAGATTGAAAGGTAGTTAGAATACTGTTAAGCAAAGTTATTCCTCCTCCCATTTGATAGGAAAGAATTGGTCCAGCTCTTCTGTTGTGTGGAAATCTTCCCAACTACATCATCAAACTGGACTTGTTTAGCTCAACCATTAATCAAAGGTACCCCCAATTATTTAAAAAGGGTAGTAATAGTGAAGCCACCTGACATTATCATCTTTTATAGAGTGAATGGTATTACATTTTGTTTCATATTTGATGCAATCTTGAGAGTACTTAGTATTCATGTCCCCATTTATAAATTTACTTGTGGAAGCCTTTTATTTCATAAAATTCTCCTGTCATGTAAGAAGTTTTTCATTTTCTTCCAGAAGTGAGACTTCATCTGCCAACCCATTGATAGCATTAGTTACTAATTCCACCAGTTACTTTTTAGCATGTTCAGCCCCAACCAACACATTCCCAAAAGTGTTCCAGTTCTAGTGATTCAATGTCTTACCAACTTTTTTCTGTAGGCACCAAAGTTTGATTAAGGGCCTTGGGTGATCAATGTCTCTCCAATGAGCTTTAAAAATTGTGAGAAATTCTTTATGATTAGACCACAAATTTAAGTATCAGAAATGATTCTTTCTTTGGTGATGAGCAACATAACAAGAAGAGGCATGTGATCTAATCTAGCCAGACTGAGATGAGCGATAGTGGTGTGGAGGATAGTCTGAAGCCAATGGTCATTGAAAAGAAATTTTTCCAGTCTCTTCTAGAGTCTGGCCCTTCTACAAGTGAGTTTGAGTCCATTATAACCCAAATCAAATAGTTTAGAGGTCTGCATGTTGTCATTAAAAGTATTCATAGTTGAATGGTTGGAGGGTCTACCTCCCATCTTATCAGTAGGATATGCAAGACAGTTAAAATCCCCCTACCCCACCAACCCTCCTTTATCAAAATGCTTACTGATATGGTATAGTTCTTCCCATAGCTCCAATCTAGCTTTTTAGTAGTAGCATTTCCACCCCGACCAACCAAAAAAAAAGACAGGTCGAGGGATTGAGGATAATTCTGAAAAAAAACACATCCCAGCTCCACTCTAAAAAGAAGCCAGATCTTGTTATTTAATTTCTGGAATAAATTAAAACTTTAAAAGAACTTTAAGTAATTTTGGGGGTTATGACGTGCCAAAGGTTCTAAAATGGACAAACACCATAACTTGTATTTTCTATTTAACTGTTGTAGCCTTTTTAAAGAAAAGGGGTGAGCAATCCCCCTTTTATTCCAATAAAGGATATTAATCATGATGGGAGGACTTTGCTCTCCCCCTAGTTAGTCTAATGAGAGACTCCCTTCTTGTAGGGTATGAGATTTTAACTTCCAATATTTAGGTGTCTTTCTGGGTTTCTCAAAGTATCATCTTCTTCTTTCTGCCTTTCAAAATCTACCATTCTGCATCAACTGTCTGCTGAATTTCCTAGACAAGAGTAGGGGATGGGACATCAGTGATATTCTGCAGTTGGGTATCAACATTTTATAATGTATCTTCTTCTCCTTATTATGGTGGAGGATAAGTAATAAATTCATGGTGTAAATCCTTATGGAAAAAGTTATTTTCCATGTTCTTGGTTTTAGGTACTTGGAATGGACATTTTGGGAAAATTTAGAAAAAATGAAGCAAAAATGATGTCTTTTGTGTGGCGCTATCGTGCCACCTTTTGGCCCCACAGTGCCACAATCGATCAAGGGCGTAGCAGCTCAGATTGGTGTTATAGCGCCAGTAACTACCTTTCTAGAAGATACATCAAATTTAGCAAAATTTTGGAGGGGCGTTTGAAGTAACCCCTAGTTTTTTTTATGTTTTCTATTGAAAGGCAAGGATTTGGAAAAATTTGGAGACCATTTGGAGCCTCAAAACTTCAAATGGGCAGTAATAACAAGTTAGGTTATTCATATTTTGTGTTCAAGTGTAAGTGTGAGTGTGTGTTAGTGTGAAGAAGATTGGAGATTGCTTAAAGGAAACTCCAGAATTTTGCTTGGGGAGAAGACATAAGGTACTTTGTATTTGTGTTTAAGTTCTAATTGTAAGACTTGGATTTCAATGTAAATCTTTTGTTTTCGTTTACTTTCCATGAATTTTGAGTAGTTCCCTTTCTTTCTACTTACATGTGATACATAATCATATGGGATGAGAATGATTTAAAGATTCCTTTTTACACTTAAAAATTGTGATTATATTTTAATCGAATCTTCATTTAATTTACAAGCTAGACAGTTTGTGAAGTTAAAATCCATTGAGAAACGTAATGACTTGGGAGGGCTATTATTTCACTTCACTAGTAGATACCACACTTCATTCTAGGTAGAGTCATTGCGATCACTTAAGGGGGAGTGCAAATAAAAATGGAGATAAGTTTTTATGGGAATAGAATTGGTTGGATCTAGAGTGACAGACTAGATTCTTATCAATTTGGATTAAGTTTTAGTACCCTGACACTGGGATTTGGTCATTATGGTGGCATAGGTTAGATGCATTAAGAGGTGAGAGGCTAGATAACACTGATGAGGAGTCAAGATGTTATGGAATCGACTTTACGTTAGCTAATAATCTTTGCAACTAACTGGAGGGGCTGAAAAATATGTTATCTTCTATTCATCACGTTACCTCAATTTTGTCTTAAATCATTTAAATCCTACATAGATTACAATCTCTTTGCAAGGGAAAATGTTTTATTAAGCTATTACATTTAGCTATTACTATCTTTTTAGCTCTTTAAGCAGTAATTTTTAGTAAGCATATAATTTTAATCCTCTTATCAATTTAATTTGCAATTTAAATAGAATTTCTATGAGTTGATTTTAAGAGTTAATGCATTCCTCGTGAGATTGATACTAGGGTTTTAAAGAAAATTCTGTATTACTTGAAATGATACCTGTACTTGCCTAGTACCTCTAGTGTGAAAATCTATTATATAATTCAGAAATCATTGCATGTGTTCACAATATTAAGAAGATTAAAAATATAATTAATTGCGTGTGAGGTCAAGTTTTTGGTGCCGTTGTCGGGGAGTGCGACGGAACTTTTAGACTTACAATTTTAATTGAATTATAAATTTATTAGAAAATTTTAAAAAATAAAAAAATTCGAAAATCAAAAAATCATATTTTTTTTTAAATTAAAAAAATTCAAAAAAACGACGGAACTTTTAGACTTACAATTTTAATTGAATTGTAAATTTATTAGAAAATTTAAAAAAATAAAAAAATTCGAAAATCAAAAAGTCATATTTTTTTTTAAATTAAAAAAATTCAAAAAAATTTTTTTCATTTTTGGTGTACTTCTTTATTTTCTGCAATTTTCATTATTTATGCGCAATTCTGGATTTGAAAATTTAGTGCTTGACGATTATGAATTGGAACAAACTATTAAAAAAAATTGAAAACAAGGAAGACTTCATAATTTTCAAGAAATGTCAAACCCATCGCAAAAAAATATGGAAATTCAAACTGCTTAAAATGTACATCATAATTTACAAAAAACCTTTAAGGGAATATGCAAACCCTACGAAAGATGAGATTTAGTTAAGTATTCAAACTCCTTGTGTAGAGGCTAACTCATTTGAACTTAAACCATTGATTATACAAATGGTACAAAATAATCAGCTTGGAGGAATACCATATGAGGATCCTAATTTAAATTTAGTTTGTTTTTAGAACTGTGTTTTACATTTAGATATGTTGGCGTATAAAATGATGTCGTAAAACATAGAATTTTTTCTTTTTCATTAAGAGATAATACTAAGATGTGGTTAAATTCATTAGCACCTTGATTTATTAGAATTTGGGGAGATTTATTAGAAATTGGGGAGATTTAGCTTAAAAATTTTTTGCTAGATTTTCCACCTTAAATAATTGTGAAGCTTAGAAATGACATTACTTATTTTACTCAATATGAAGGAGAGTCTACATATAAAGCTTGGGAAAGATTTAAGAAACTTCTTAGTAAGTTTCCACATCATCCTTTTCCAAATTGGTTAATCATTCAAACTTTTTATAATGGGTTAGGATCACTTAGATGTATTATAGATGCTGCTGCTGGAGGTTCATTAATGTCTAAACCCATTGACGAAGCTTATTCATTAATTGAAGAAATGACTACAAATAATTTTTATTGTCCTTCTGAAAGGGTTAATCCTAGGAAAGTAGCCAGTATTTTTGACAAAACTGTTATTTCAATGATTGAATGTCAAGTTGCTGCATTATCTAAGAAGATAAACCAAATTGGAATGAATTTTTCTCCAACACTCCAAATGGTTGAAGAAAATTCATTAAGAAAAATTATTAATTCTCATACTTTATTGGAAATAAATGATGTCAATAGATCCAATAACCCACATTCAAATTATTACAACCCAGGTTAAAGAAACCATCCTAACTTTAATTGGAACAACAAACTTAGTGGTGTAAGTCAACAATGGGTAATGCTTAAATCAACCCATTGGAAGATTGGAACAAATAAGGTGGTGCTAACTTTAGACCTACTTATCCTCCTGGATTTAATCAACAAGTTAAGGAAAATAAGCTGTCTTTGAAATAAATGGTGTTGCAAATGGGTAGTCATTTACAAAGTCAAAGTGCTGCTACAAGAAATATGGAGAGTCAACCGAGACAAATTGCTAATGCACTTAATAATAGGCCTCACGAACACTTCCTAGTAATGTAGAGATCAATCCTAAAGAAAAAAATAAAGATCCTAAGCAAGTAAAAGTGGTCTAACTAAGGACTGTAAAGGAATTCAATGTTTGAGTTCAAAAAGAAATTGAAGTTGTGAAAGAAGTTATAGAAATTGAAAGACCTAAAGAAATTATTCCTAAGGAAGTAGAACGATCTGTCTCTCCAACTAATATTAATTTAGAAAGACCCCTACCACCTTTTACTCAAAGGCTTAAAAAACTAAATTTGATCAACAGTTTTCAAATTTTTTGAAATATTCATGAAGCTTACAATTAAAATCCATTTTAGTGAGGCTTTGGAATATATGCCAAGTTATGCCAATTTTATGAAAGAAGTTTTAAATAAAAAAAAGAAAGTTTGTAGATCATGAGACAGTTGCAATAATTCAGAAAAAGCTTTCTTGAAAACTCAAACATCCTCATAGCTTTACCATTTCTCATCCAATTAGAGAGAAATTTTGTAGAAACACTTTATGTGATTTAGGAGTGAGCCTTAAACTTATGCCTCTATCTATATCCAAAAGGTTAGGTTTAGGAGATATTTCTCCCACTACTGCAACCTGATCCACCTGAAAATTACTTATTCTTAGTTTACATTTTATAGGAAGGTATTTTTCTTGTTTTTGTCTTCAGGTACAAGAAATGGACCTTTAGCAAAAATGGAGCAAAAATGGTGTCAATTGGAGTCAAAGCAAGCAAGGAAGAAAATTCTAACCTGACACATTTTGATAGCCCACTCTATGCTTAATCTCCTTTAAATTTATCATATATTTTTGAATAAAATTACACTTTAAAGAAATGATATTTTTCATGTAAATTTTGTAGGTATATCAATTGGGAGCAAAATGGAGCTAAAACATGGAAAAATAGAGCTGAAACTAAGCAAAACGGGGTGAAACGGTGGAGCTACCTGAAGGGTAGCAACAAGGTAGCCAAACTGGCACCTAGGAGCCAGAAACGGTTGGAGATCGTTTTGGAACTCTTTTGGTGGTTTTGAGATGTTCTGGAAGGTTCTAGATGGCTATGCACGCGAAGTGGTTAAATGAATCTAGACACTTGGAGTGGCTTTTGATTGAAGAGATGTGTCTCTTGGAATGAAAGGGCGTGTCTTTTGGATGAAGAGATGTGTCTCTTAAATAAAGGAAGCGTTTTTGCTTCTCCTTAAATAGAGAGGCTTGGTGCCATCATGGGCTGTAATTAGAGGATTCTAGATATGAAATTAGGAAGTCTTTTAGGAGCAGTTTGGCTTGAGTTTATGGAGATGTATATTTCTTCATTTTTTGGAGAGATTGGTGAGGCATTTTGAGAGATATGAGTAAGGAAGTATGAGTGGTGCATGGATCAGCAGGAGGCTATGATGGAGAGATTTTTCTTCTTTCTCTCAGAGGAAAAAAACTAAGTATTGTGTTCTTTATTATCCTGTAATTGTTGTAAACACATTCTAGTGGATAATTCAGCCAAACCACTTGTCTGAGGATGATAAACCGTAGCAATCCTATGATTTATATGATATTTCTTTAATAAATTCTCTATTATGGCATTTCTAAAATGACTTCCCCATCAGTAATGATAACTCTTGGCATCCCAAATCTACAAAATATGTTTGTTTTCAAAAATTTTGCAACACTTTTAGCATCACATAGAGCTAAAGCAACAACTTTTATCCATTTGGATACATAGTCCACTGCTAACAGAATATATAAATTTCCAAAAGATAGCATAAATGGTCCCATGAAATCTAATCCCCAAACCTCAAATATTTCAACTTCTAGCATATAATTGAGGGGCATCTCATTTGTTCTAGATATATTGCCTACTCGTTGACATCTATCACAAGTTGTGATATGAGCATTAACATCTCTAAAAAATTTAGGCCAATAAAATCCAGATTGTAAAATTTTCTATGTTGTTTTATCAACACAAAAATATCCCCCAAAATCATAATTATGACATTTTGTGATAATTTCATAAGTTTTTTCTAATGGTACACATCTTCAAATAATTAGATCCTTTCCTTGTTTATATAAAAATGGGTCATCCCAAAAATAAATCTTAACTTAAGAAATAATTTTCTCTTTCATTGTTATGTCATTCCATAGGGTATAATATCGCTAACAATAATGTTCCCAATGTCGGCATACCACAGAACACGCTACTCATTAATAGTGAACAATTTTTCATCTAGAATCATTAATTTCTTTTTCAAAACAGAGTGGTTTTTCTAACTCAAGCCTGGACAAATGATCAACAATTTGATTTTCGGTCCCCTTTCGATCTGCTATGTCAAAATAAAATCTATTTCAAAATCAAATTCTTCCAAAAGAAGAATCCATCTTATAATTCTAGGTTAAGAGTCCTTCTTTTTCATTAAATACTTAATAATAGAATGATGTGTATGCACTACACAATGAATTCCATTTAAATATGATCTAAATTTATCAAAAGCATATACTATTGCTAATAACTCTTTTTTCAGTTGTTGTATAATTGATTTGAGTTTCATTAAGAGTCTTACTAGCATAGTAAATAACTTTGTAAATTTTATCATATCTTTGTCCGAAAACAGCTCCTATAGCTTAATCACTAGCATCACACATTAATTTAAAATATTTTCCCTAGTTTGGTGAAACTATAATTGGTGCAGTGATTAATTTTTTTCTTTTAATAAATTAAAAGTTTTTAAACATTCCTCATCAAAATTGAAAATTACATATTTCTCCAGTAAAAGGCATAAAGGCTTAGCAATCTTTGAAAAGTCTTTAATATATCATCTGTAGAATCCAACATGTCCTAAAAAACTCCTAATTTCCCTTCATTTGTTGGATTTGGTAAATTAGCGATCACTTAAATTTTAAGAGGATTTACTTCCATACTATTTTTTGCTATTTCATGGCCTAATACAATTCCTCCTACTACCATAAATTGACATTTTTCCCAATTAAGGACTAAATTTGTTTCTTCACAGTGCTTAAGAACTTTAGATAAATATTCTAAATAGGAGTCAAATGAAGTTTCAAATATTGAAAAGTCATCCATGAATACTTAAATCCCTTTTTCAATTAAATCAGAAAAAATTGCCATCATACATCTTTGAAATGTAGCAGGGGCATTACATAAACCAAACAACATCCTTTTAAAAGCAAAAGTACCATAAGGACTGGTAAAGGTTGTTTTCTCTTGATCCTCATGAGATATTTGTATTTGGTGATAACCAGTATATTCATCCAGAAAAAAGAGAGGGTAATGGAATATGATTTTTCCTAATGTCAAGATTTAATTTTCTATAATCAATGCATATTCGCCAACTTGTAACTTCTCTACTAGGTATTAATTCATTAAGTTCATTCACAGTTACAGTTACTCCTTTCTTAAGAATGTAGTGAATTAGACTAACTCATGCACTATCTGAAATAGGGTAGATAATTTCAGCATCTAGCCACTTTAAAATTTCTTTCTTAATAACTTCTTTCATAACATGATTCAGTCTCCTTTGAGGATCAGCCCTGGGTTTGCAGTTCTCTTCCATATGAACTCTATGCAAGGACTGATTCATTTAATATCAGCAATTGTCCATCCAAAGGCTTTCTTAAAATTTTTTAAAATTTTCATCAACCTTTCTTCTCCTTCCATTGTTAAATTTGAGGAAATTATAACTGGTAAAGTAGAGGAATCTCCTAAAAAGACATATTTTAAATGTTCAGGAAGTAACTTCAACACAAGTTCTGGAGTTTTTTCAATTGATGGACAAAATAATTTATCTTTGTCTATCGTGTCTAAAATATCAAAACTTTCTCGAACATAGTTTGAATCTTCTTTAAAAAATTCTTCACATCGATCTAATTCCTCTTCTTGCTTGTGTTCTAAATCTTTTTCTTCAATTTTTTCTTCATAAGTGGTTTTAAAATGGCATTCACTTAGATATCTTATAACATCCATCCTATAACATTCATCATCTTTACAATTTTCAGGATATTTCATTGATCTTGAAATATTGAAAGTAATAGTTTGATCATTGACGCGCATTGTTGATTCACCTTTCTACACATCTATCATGCTCTTGAAATGATAGGGATCTCTTTATCTTACTCCATATCTAGTATAATAAAATCAACAGGAAAGATAAATTGATCCTCTTTCATTAGGACATCTTTGATAACTCCATTAGGGTATGTTATCTAACAATATGCTAAATGCAGAGTTACAGTAGTAGCGGTTATTTCTCCTAATTCCAATCTTTTGAATATTGATAATAGCATAAGTTTAATTCTTACACCAAAATCACATAAAGCTTTCCCATAAATTTGTCTCCTATTGCACATGGAATCGTAAAGCTACCAGGATCTTTAAGCTTTTTAGGAAGCTTTTTCTGAATTATAGTACTGCACTCCTCACTAAGTGAAACAATCTCATTTTCCTCAAACTTCCTTTTCCTGTTGAGAATATCTGTCATAAGCTTTACATAGGTTGGCATTTGTTCTAAGGCTTCAGCAAATGGAATTTTAATTGTAAGCTTCTTAAATATTTCCTCAAATTTTGAAAATTGCTTATCCAACTTCTATTGACGAAGTCTCTGAGGAAATGGAGGTGGTGGTTTTTCTAAGTTAACTTTAAGTGGAGAAATAGTTCTTTCAGAATTATTTGGAGCGTCCTCTTTTGATTCTTCAATTTATTCTCTTCTAATTCAATTTCCTTTTTAACCATACCTTCCAACTCTCTTCCGCTTCTATGTTGAATGAATTTTACTTGCTCTTTATTCTAGTCTTCAGATTTGTTTCAGTATTATTAGGAAGTGTTCCTTGGGATCTATTACTAAATGAATTTCCAATTTTTCCAAGTTGATTATCAATATTTCTAATTGTAGTTCCTTGACTTTGTAACTAATTTCCCCTTTATAACACCACTTCTTCTATGAACAACTTCTTCTCCTTAAATTGTGTATTATTATTGAAACCTGGAGGATAAGTAGATCTATAATTATTATTCCCTTGGTTTTTCTAGTTTCCCAATGGGTTTTCTTGATTGTTCCCCTACTACTGATTATTACCTCCCGTGGTATTATACTAATTGAACTTGGGATGGTTCTTCCAACCTGTGTTATAATAGTTTGAATATGGGTTATTTTTCTTGTTATTTATGACATTCAAATTTCTAATAATGCTTGAAAATCTACAATTTTGCCTAATAATTTTTCTTCAATCATGGGGATAGGTTGAGAAAGATTCATTTCAAATTGTTCTAACTTTTTTGAAGTTACAGCAACTTGATTTGTTAACAAAGTAAATGCTTTAGATTCATGAATATTGGCTACTTTCTTTGGATTCCCCATCTTAGAAGGCCATTGAAAATTATTGTTAGCCATTTCTGCAATTAAAGCATAAGTGTCATGAAATTGTTTTGACATCAACGAACCACCACCAGCGGCATCGATAATAGATCTAAGAGATAAAGCTAATCGATTATAAAAAGTTTGAATTATTAACCAATCTATTATAGCATAGCATGGACACTTTCTTAAGAGTTCCTTAAATCTTGCTCAAACTTCATATATAGATTCCCATTTAAATTGATTAACAGATGTAATATCATTTCTAAGTTTCACAGTCTTTTATGGTAGAAAATATTTAGCAAGGAATTTTTGTGCTAAATCACCACAATTTCGGATAGATCCAGGTGCTAATGAATTCAACCATATCTTAGCTTTATCCATCAGTGAGAAATGAAATAAACTAAGTCTTATGGCATCATCGACACACCATCGTATTTAAATGTAGCGCACAATTCTAGAAAATTGGCAAGATGTAAATTTGGATTTTCAGTTGATGATCCCCCAAACTGATTATTTGATGCCATTTGGATAATAGTAGGTTTAATTTCAAAATAATTAGCCACTATAGCAGGTTTTTGAATACTACAATGAAGTTCATCTACCGTATGGTTGGCATAATCTTCTAAAGGTCAATATTCTTGATGAAGTTTAGCATTTCGATCATTTTGGTTTGCCATTTTTGTAATTTTTTTAGATTTTTCAAAATATTTGCTTTCATTAAATTTTTGAAATCTTCCCTGACAACAACGCCAAAAACTTGATCCCTTTACTGCTTATATGCGATAGTATAACAATGTCTTTGATAATACTTTTCAGTTATGTTTTCTGACCTTGCAACAGAACCAAAAAGTTGATCCTGAAAAAAAATAAGAATTTAACTTTTAAATTTATATTCGTTATCAAGTAATATAGGACTTTTTAATTAAGACCTGAATATCGAACCCACAGGGAAAATAAGCAATATGCACTATTTATCAACAAACCTTTTGTTTTAAAAAGTCAATTATTAAAACTATAGATATTTCATAGTAGGAATAATTCAATTCATTTTGGAATTTTTGAAATTTTGACAAAATATTAAAACTTCTAAAGATAACTTGAGTTTATGTAAAATAAAAGCACTTGATATGAAAATATCTTTCTCCTTATCATGTGTCAGTAATAAGTATTGGAATTTTGTTGTGGAAGTATGCAAATTATGTTGTGTCAAATAGGAGCAATAATATTCTTTATCCTTACTAGAGATGCTATACAGAACATTGGTTAATTTAAAGTTTGAATTATTTTAAAGACCGGCTACACAAGGAAGATACTAGCTCTCACTCTAGAGTTCCCTTGATTCCCTCAACCTGGGGGCTAACATCTCGTATCAGAACCTAAAATAATAAACCAAGTTGGGGGTTTTAACCTATCACTTTGAGGTCTCTACACCCTTCAAAGATTATTTCCCCATTTTTT
>NW_018219343.1:2572-2880 GCF_001263595.1 Phalaenopsis equestris | reverse complement strand
TCATTCATACAACATCATGTGATTCTTTTGAGATGTTGACTGAGATAATACTAGCCCAGTTCTTACATGTTCTCACAACAAATTATAACATCTAGATAGGTCAAATCTAAAAGTAAATGAAGTGCATGGATTTAAATCATTACAACTTCCTCCAACATTAAAGATTTCCACTCTCCACAACCTCCATCCAACACTTTTAGTTACTTATCATTTGAAGGAGAAAGATAAACAAAACTACTTAGAATCCATGGAGAAAACAAAACCACACTTTAGTTTAAAAGTAGAAATCATTGTCAAACCAACAAGAA
>NW_018219343.1:0-2560 GCF_001263595.1 Phalaenopsis equestris | reverse complement strand
AAACCAACAAAAAGTCTCAATTAAAACCAAAAGTAGTTTAAAAAAAAAGATAAAAACTTATCTTAAATCCTCCACCAAGCTCTTGAAGTTCCTTTGAATCTCTTCTCTTTTACAAAATTGTTTACTCTCACAATAAAACTAAAAACAAGAAGGATAAAGTAAATTTGTGGTGCCTGAAAATTTCTCCAAAACTATCTCTCAAAACTACCCCTTTCTAACACTTTTCGGAACTTCAAGATATTTTATGATTTAACCTTGGATCAAAAAGTCTCAACTTCCTTCATTTATAAATCTCCAAGAGATGCCTTGATAACTCTTTAAAATGTGTCCCAATTCAATGTATTCTCCAAAGGATGTCTCCTTTCACAAGTCATTTAATAATATTTTCTTTTCTAGTGGTCATAACCACCCTATTTGGCCAATAGTACCCTCAAATGTCCCTTCAAAATTCGGCAAAAGAAGTAAACCGTCACATAACTGCCTCTGGTGCTTAAGCGCTGGGCCTCTTACACTTAGGCGCGACCTTCTCTATTTCACCAACTCTTAAGCGTCTGATCTGGCTCTTAAGCACAAAAATACTTTTGCACTAATTTCACATTTTTTTCTCTAAATTTGATCCTTTTTCACTCCTTTTAGCATTTTTCATCTTTTTACTTGTACCTGATAGAAAAACACACAAATACCTTTCATTAAAACACAATATCTCAAAAATAGGTATAAAAATGTGTCTAAAAATATTATATATTTTAGGTGTATCAAAGATGATGTTGGTGATGATGAAGATGTGTATTGTGTTGTTTTCTTTCTTTTGTTTGATATGTTTAAATTTGTGGACATTATTATGTTTGTGATATGTTGTATTTGTGTTGGAATGTGCTTGTATATAGTTTTTTTTTATTTGTTTCTGTTAAACTATAGTTCTACTCTTTATCTTTTGCTCCAGATTAAATGGTGGAGTAGTATTTATGTTATGCATGTTAATCTTATATTTATCACTATTAAGTACTTGTCCTTTTTACTTGTACATTCATTAATTTACCAATTTTAAAATTTCAAAAATTTTTCTCTTCCTTCATGAACTTCCCTGCTTTAAATTAGTTTAAAATTTTAAGTTTGGGAGAAGGAAGAAAATTATTTTTGAACTAAACTTTATTTTGTCCTCAAAAATTATATTTTTTTAAATTATTTTTAACATAACCTGTGGCATGTAGAGTTTACTTAGAAAACTAGGTTTTTGATTTTATGAGAGTTGTAGAAAACCCAAGTAAAAATCTTTAATAATGAAGGTTAATTCTAGAATTATGTAATTTAGTTTGAAGGATTTGGAGTTAAGATTTTGTGATTTAAAATAAAGAAAACAATATTTTTGAAAATATTCAGGATCTTAGATTTATACTTGAAAAGAAAGAAGTTAGATTTTATGAAAAATCTTCAAAGCTAATACAAATTTTTTTAAGTAAAGAAATGGAGTTATTTTTAACTTTAAGAGAAGGATAGTGGAGTTCATAATCATTAAAGGCTATCCAGATATAGTAATCCTCACATGACATATGAAAAAAGAGAAAAAAAAGGAAAAAAAAGGATTAAAAAATGATCCTAAAAGAAAAATAAAAAGAAAAACAAAAAAAAAATGCAAGAAGAAGCTCATCGAGATGCCTAATAAAAAACATACCCTACTTGAATCATCTTAAGGAAGGAAACTTAGTTACATTTCTAACTTAGACTTAGAAGTATTAGCACACTTTACAAATAAAGCTCTCTTGAAATTTTTTTAAGTATGAATAATTGCAGTTATTTTTTAAATAAATAGAAAATCAGAACTTTTAAACTTGACTGCTAAAAATTCTTGTACTTTAGCTTTCAACCTAAGTTGTTAAAACTTTTTATGAAAGTTTCACTAAAGCATTTATTAAGCAGAAATTATAGAATTCTCTAAGTTAAATTTTCTGCCACGTGTTTTAAATTTTATATAGTATAAAAAGTTACTTCAGGATAAGTAACGTTGAAGTTTAGGGGATCTGATCCACCTCAAAATAACATGTTTTAAGTGCATATTTTATATGCATTTCATGTACATTTTTATGATATTACACTTTAAAGGAAGGTATTTTGCATGTTTTGGTTTCAGGTATAAGGAATTAACATTTAGAGAAAATGAGGAAAAAATGGAGAAATTTTTTTTTTTTTTTGGGCGCTATTGTGCAACCCCTTGGCGCCATAGCATCACAATCGAGCGAGGAGGGCGCTATAGTGCAAATAGCTACATTTTTAGAAGATACATCTAATTTGGCCGATTTTTGGAGGGGTGTTTGAAGCAAAGGGTTACTTTCTATTTTCAATTTAATTAGAAGGTTTTGACCGAATTTAGAGACATTTTAGTGGTTCAAAGCTTCAATTGTGTGGCAATAATGAGTTTGGTTTTTCATATTTTGTGTTGAAGTGTAAGTGTGATTGTGTTTTAGTGTGAAGAAGTCTAGAGATTGCTTAAAGGAAACTCCAGAAGTTTGCCTCGGGAGAAGACATACGGTACTTTATATTTGTGTTTATGTTTTTGTTGTAA